>NW_028317911.1:1422500-1572500 GCF_062004578.1 Staurois parvus
TATATTTTATGACAGAAATGAGAAAATATTGTTTTTTATACAAAAAAAAGTTTCTAAATTTTTTTGTTTATAGCGCCAAAAATAAAAAGTGCACAGGTGATCAAATACCACTGAAATAAAGCCCTATTTGTGTGAAAAAAGGATGTAAATTTCATTTATGTACCGTATTGCATGACCGCGCAATTGTCAATTAAACCAGTGCAGCGCTGTATAGCAAAAAAATGGTGTAAATTGCAGTATCTATACCATAGTCTGTAGACGCTATAACTTTCACACAAAGCAATCAATATACACTTATTGGGATTTTTTTCACCAAAAACATGCAGCAAAATACATTTTGGCCTAAATTTATGACTAACTTTGAGTTTACTATATATTTTTTATAGCGGGAAATAAAAAATATTGTTTTTCTTCAAAATTTTTAGTCTTTTTTTGTTTATAGCGTGAAAAATAAAAAGCACAAAGGTGATCAAATACCACCGAAAAAAAAACAATTTGTTTGAAAAAAAGGACATAAATTTTGTTTGGGTACAGCATTGCATGACCAGGCAATTATAAGTTGAAATAGTGCAGCGCCGGATAGCAAAAAGAGGCCTGGTCATTAAGGGTGTAAATGCTCAGGATGGCAAGTGGTTAAAGAAACATCACAATGTAAGTGTCTATATTCTGTAACCATGTTGCCATGCCATATAAATGCTGTTAAGTTATACTGTATATATATTGTGATATGGGGGTACTTAGCTCTCATGATAGGTGGCATGGTAGCCCACTTATATTAAAAGGAAACAGAAGAACAAAGTCTTTACAATATAGGGCTTCCCAAGCAGGGTGTTTCAGCTTCACACAAAACAAAAATTGCAGATCCACTTGCCTTTTAAGCTCACTTAGCTTTATTTTTAGTACCTTGTTGCATTAGCCTACTCTTAGCTCCTAGGTAAAGGTTCTCCTGATACCCCAGGTGCTCTAACTCCTCCAAGACTTACAGATTTCTCTGGCTCCCCTAGACTCTCTCCCAGTTGCATGAGCTCTAGTCTCCCAGATTCTCGCAGTCTGCCAGACTCTCTCAGTTGGCCCAACTCTCTTGGTTCAATGACCTGGAACCTCTCCCACATGGAGTGCTGTCTTGAGAATATTGCCTTGGTTTCTACACCTCCCACTGCAGTAACGGTCATCAAGTTTATATCATCCCCACACACCTGTACACTCATACAGGCTGCTGGCATTAGCAAAGCCTGGATACCAGATTGAAGCTTCTGTCCTGCCCAATACTCATTGGAACCTTCAAGCTCCTGTCTCTGATCCAGAACTGCCAAATCTGGAGAAGGCACAGAACGCCACTTTCTCCATTCACAATCAATCTGCCAGAGCTTCTCAGACTGAAACCTTGAGAATCCAGTGTCACTTTTATGCCCATTTACATAGTGGCAGGGTTTCACACAGTCACAATACACACACACAAAAAACAGTCAGTGTGAATAATCTTACACACCCCATCTTCAGTTACAGTGAGATCATTTTGGATTCCTATATAATAATATCAACAGTTGCTTCCTCCATAAATTGTAATCTTTGCTCCAGTGCAATGTGAACTGTGTACATTTAGTATTAAATGGGCATGTAATTTTCAGATAGATCTGTGGGGTGCAGGGGCGGACTGACAACTCATGGGGCCCCTGGGCAATAGGGGATTATGGGGCCCCTGTGTCCTTGCCCAAACTCAAAACAGCCTATGAAAAAGGTACCAGGGGCATCGCATGGGGCCCCCTACTGACCCCGGGCCCTCGGGCATTGCCCGAGTTTCCAAATGGTCAGTCCGCCCCTGGTGGGGTGGCTATGTGGTTGGAAACACTCTGATTTGTGTTTATTTGCTATGGAAACTGTTTACGAAACATTTATTCTAGTCCAGTTTAAATTAGTGAAGTTAGGAGGCACTGCTATCATGAGTATCTGTCACGGATATGAAATGTAAGTATGCTGTGAAACAGGTGTGACCAGAAATGTGTGGACTTGCATAGAAAATACCAGGCCCCAGTATAACGTAAAATAATGTAATTTATTAAGAATAAGCGAATAGCAAAAATATGAATGAACCTCCAATATATCAGAACTGCATAAATCAAACCAACGAATCTAATAAGTGAGTGAACAAACAACAAACAACTGCCCAAACCAAATATAAACAGATAGCGTAGTTGGTGTCAAAGCCAGGGTCATACATGGGAGATCAGGCAGAGGGAGCAGGAAGCAAGCCAGGACAGGGAGAGGGTAAACAGGAGAAGGAACAAACAGGCAGGTAAGGGATCAGACTGCAGGATCAGGATACAGGGTCAGGGTACAAGGTCAGAAGCAGGATCAGATGCAGGAACACAGGTCAGGGGCACATGGACAAATGGCAAGGCAAAAAGGAGAATCACAGGCAAGGTTTATATACACTTCCTGCAACAAACATGACTGCTGAGAGACACCCACTGGTGGACACCGAAATTGCAGCCTATAGATCTGATAGCCACAGTGCCACTAGCAGGTGAACCCCTTCCTGACAGTTCCCCCCCTCTAGGGAGCGGCCTCCGAACTCTCTAGCCAGCCTTAGCTGAACAAGTCCATAAAAGATTACCATCTGTTTTCAAGAGAAAAAGTTCCTCATAAGCTGAGGAATTGCAGGGTTCCAAGTGAGATGCCTTTGTGCCAAGGTCAATTAATAGGCAAAGTGTCCCACCGCCTGGGTCAGGTGACTGACTGGGTCTTGCAACCGGCTGGGTGTCATGTTGGTCAGATTCTCAGAGAGGTACAATATCCAATACTCCGAGTCCCTCAAAACAACAGGTACCCTAATGTTGGGGTCCCACGGGTTATCCGCAAACTTTGACCTGGAGTGATGTGACAATACCAGACATTTGACACCGAAATGTCTTGTCATAACCATGTAGCTTGCCTGATTTCCAGGACTTGCTCTGCACATCAACAGCCACCTTGGTCTCTTCAAGGCACTGGTTACCTAACCCGGGTCACCTAGTGCCCCCAGAGTCATGGCAACCACATCCAGATCATGACAAGGCAAAAATGGTACGCTGCCATTCCCCAGAAGCTCACCACTACCAGGGCCATGAAGGCATATGCAGGTACCAGTTACAGGTGTTATATCTGGACCACCAGGCTTTGGAGTCCTAGCAGCACAGCCAGAGGGACTCAGCTAGGGCAACTGTAAAAAAAAAACTCACACCATGCAGGTAACTCATATAAGGCACATGAACGCACATTAGCAGGTGGACACTTAACCTTTGCACTAAAGTCCAGCTGAGCATCAGTCATAGAACTAATGGAGTCTAGCTGGGCATTAGAAACAAAGTCAGTAAAACCCGGCTGGGTGGCAGACAGTGGATTAATAAGATCAGACTGGCCATCAGGCAGAGGATCAGAGGCAGGCTGGACACCAAGCATGGGACCATCAGGCTGGACATCTGGAAATGGATCATCAGAAGCAGGCTGGACATCAGGCAGCAGAACATCAGAGCAGGCGGGTCATTGGATAGCAGACCATCAGAGGCAGGTAGGACATCGGGCACAGGACCATCAGAGGCAGTTGCAGGAGGGGCATCGGGCACAGGACCCTCTGGCTTGACATCAGGCACAGGACCCTCTGGCTGGGTATCAGGCACATGACCCTTCAGCTGGGGAGCGGGACCACCAGGCTGGACATCAGGAACAGGACCCTCAGGCTGATAAGCAGACACAGGACCACCAAACTGGGTAACAGGCACAGGAGCATCAGAGGTAAGCTTGGCAAAGGATAGCAGGTCACTGGAGGCAGATTTGGCAGCAGGCTGAACCCCCATCGGTAAACATAGAGGCAGACTGAATCACATCAGCAAGCAGCATGGAGGAAAATTGGGCCCCATCAGCAGGTAGCAGACCATTAGGCTGAGCAATGGTCAGGGGATCAGTGAGGTCAGGTTGATTAGGAAGCAAAGAGTCAAACTGGACAGTGGACAGAGAACCAGTAACACCAGGCTGGATAGTAGGTAACATATCATTGAAGTTCAGATGGGTAGCTGGAATACAGGCTGGATGCAGGGTGGCTTGGAGAAAATGATGAGGGCCCCACCTGGCCAAATGAGGCAGTCTGTCCAAAGGATGGATGGAATGTCTTAGACAGGTTGGAACAGTGGCATCTGCAGTAGAGTGAGGCCAGGTTATTGAAAGTCCCAAATGTGAAAAATTAGAAGGCTCTGCTGACATGGACTGAACTGGAGTAACGGGCATGGTGGCAGACTGGAGCAGATCGGCTGGCATAGAGGCAAGCTGGAGGAGATCGACTGGCATAGAGGCAGGTGTGGATAGTGACAGAATTATGTGCATTGGGAAAAACATCAGTTTTTTCTTGGGTTTAGCCACTGATGTTTTGCATGTGATTACAGGGCTGTGAGCAGGAGGTGCAGCTGATGAGAGAGTAGAACTGAGAGGCAGTGAAAAAGAGGGAGCAGTCACTAAGGAGGATTTCTGAGGGGTTGCCGCTGGCAATGGAGTAGAAGGGGAAATCTTCAAAGGGCTAAAGGCGGGGTAGGTGCAGCGAGTGGAAACGGGGTACTGAAAAAAAGTTGGAAGCAGAGTAAGGGCTGCAACCGTGGTTGCTGTGGGTGATATAGATACTTGAGAAAGCAGGTGTCTAGCAGTAGAAGTGGGTTGGTGCAAGCTGACTGGGACTGAGTGCAATAGATCTGACCAGGCTTGTAATGGTTGAACAAAATTCAGTTTGCACTCCCCTTGTCTGATTAGAGACTGCACTGCATTAATACAACCCACTAGCACAGCAATGGGCAAACTACGGCCCGCGGGCCGTATACGGCCCGGCGGACCTTTTAATCCGGCCCGCGGAGCTAGGCTCCCGCAAGGCCAGTGGTCGGCAAGCCGCGGCTCTTTACAAATTTAGATGCGGCTCTCCTGTGTGCCGGGCGCCTGCTCCCCTCCCTCCTCTCCCCTCCTCTCCTCTCGGATGGCCGCCCCCCCTCTCGGATGGCCGCCCCCCTCCCTCCTCTCGGACATCAGGACTCTGCAGCTGTCAGGATGTAGGCGGGGCAGCCAGGATGTAGGCGGGGCAGCGTGACGAACTCCTCTCACAGTCCTCCCTGAAGACCAGAACGGCGCGGGAATACGAGAGGAACGCGCGGACCAAAGGTAAGTGAATTGACACATGGGGGGGACTTACTATATGGGGGACTTACTATATGGGGGATGAATTACTATAGGGGGGACTTACTATATGGGGAATGAATTACTATATGGGGGACTTACTATATGGGGAATTAATTACTATATGGAGGACTTACTATATGGGGAATGAATTACTATATGGGGGACTTACTATATGGGGAATGAATTACTATATGGGGGACTTACTATATGGGGGATGAATTACTATATGGGGGACTTACTATATGGGGAATGAATTACTATATGGGGGACTTACTATATGGGGAATGAATTACTATATGGAGGACTTACTATATGGGGAATGAATTACTATATGGAGGACTTACTATATGGGGGATGAATTACTATATGGGGGATGAATTAATATGGGGGATGAATTAATATGGGGGATGAATTACTATGTGGGGGATGAATTACTATGTGGGGGATGAATTACTATGGGGGATGAATTACTATATGGGGGATGAATTACTATGGGGGATGAATTACTATATGGGGGATGAATTACTATGGGGGACGAATTACTATATGGGGGACGAATTACTATATGGGGGATGAATTACTATGGGGGATGAATTACTATATGGGGGATGAATTACTATATGGGGGATGAATTACTATATGGGGGATTAATTACTATGGGGGATTAATTACTATGCTTACTATGGGGGAATATTACTATACTTACTATGGATGACACATACACATCATTCATCTACTCTTGGTCCGGCCCCCGGGTCCAATATATGAACCCATTGTGGCCCTCAAGTCAAAAAGTTTGCCCACCCCTGCACTAGCACCTGTTGGGAGCATGTTGAATAGGGTTTACAGAAATATGCTGAGCCATTCTCCAATTACCATACCAGTGATTCCACCTGAGCCATACTAAAGGGAAGAGAAAAGTCATTACTACCCTTAGGAATACTAGACAAAGCCAACTCTGCACAGACTTGAATCAAAGGCTGAACATTACAAAACAACATCCTGCCATTACTCATTGGAATGGTATTACTTGCAATATATTAAAGTGGACATTAGATGGCATTGGTAAACTATTTGGGGTTACTCACATTGACAAAACAGCCCTCTGGAACTTGTATTTCTAGACAGCAGGACTTGGCTGATAAGCAGAGTGCCTAGGACTACATTTCCCAGTAGAGGTAGCATGTGGGCAGGGGCATATAAATATCAAAGCCCAGGGGATTGGGCAGAAGAGTGCAGAGGGAGATTGAAGGGGAAGGAGGTGTGCTGACGGCTGAAGTGCTGAACTAGGCCATGGAGCCAGGATTGGAGAGAGAGAGCAGAAATAACTTACTGACCATGCTACACTGCCTAGCAGGCCAGCCTGACAGCAGGAGACAGAGCAGAATGCCAAGTCTGAATCAGAGGGCCTGTGGGCTGTCCCTGTCCATTGGGAAAGATGGATCCACAGTGATTGGGTGAGAGACCCATGCATGCACTAAAAGTGAACATTGATAGTTTGTCACCTCAGTTACCTACCTGCACATAGTTGTGAACATTACATACAGTTTCCCTAGTTTGCAGCCTAATTATACCAGCACCATCGTTGGAATACATCTGCAGTACAGTTAGCTGACCACAGGATATACAGTTACAGATCAAGATACAGCAGTGCCAACTGAATCAACCAGTCCCTTTCCCCTTCTGCAGAGCTGGATTCTTAATATTGCTCATCCTTTCCCTTTGTCCATAGACATTTACACCAATTGTTGCTATTTACTATGTCAAGCTCAATTCATGGTTAGAGCTCTTAAAGGGAACCTTGCATTTATTCTTTACCATCAATCAGGGAAGTGTTAAATCTTCTCCTTTTTCCTCACTATCTTTGATGTGACCACCCTAAGGAACTAACATCCACCACTTGACACAACTTCACATTGACTGGGCCCCAACAAGCATGCAGAAGACATTATACTGCTCCTAAAGGGGACACTGCCAAATATAACTGAAAATTCTTTTTATTTCACTTCTAATCCTTGTTATCTAGCTCTGAGGACCCACGAGGAGCTTATCTGTTATTGATAGTCATTCCTGCACAATGAGGATTCAATAGTCTCCTCAGACTTGAGGCAGTGGATTATTCCTGAAAGCAGTCCTGCTAATAGTCACTGTTGCTTCATTGTGAATGTTGTTACTTTTGCTCACAATTGCCAAGAGTGGTCATATTTGCTGTCTATATCAGTGTTATTTTGTTATTCTTGACTCAGTTACCTCCAATTCCAATATAAACTTCAGTTTGGTTTATACTACTCTGAGTGTGAGTCCATTTTACAGGTATGATTTATTTGGGTCACCAGAGCACGGTGGTGTCAGCAGAGGTTGGGCTTTCAATGAGAGATCCAGATTGACAGGAAACCCAAAAATTACTAAGCAACCCTTAAGGGGGTAGTGCTACACTGCCTTGATCAACTAGGGAACAAGCAAGACAAATGCATTCTAATAGCTGATCTTTGGCTCACTCCTTCAGTATGTGGAGGCAATGTTCCCTTTCCTCTGTCAATAACAAAGCATAGTATACAACATCCTCAAAATGCATCTTGCAGCAAACAACAGCAGAGCCAAGATGGCTTCCCTGTGCAGCCACTTTTGGTCTTTCCTAGCCTTGGTGTTATGTCAGGGATACAGAGTGTTGGTATCCTGTGAAACAGGCGTGACCAGAAATGTGTAGACTTGCATAGAAAACACCAGGCCCCAGTATAATGTAAAGTAATGTAATTTATTAGGTGAATGACAAAAATATAAACGCACCTCCAATATATCAGAACTGCATATATCAAACCAACTAATCTAATAAGTGAGTGAACAAAGAATAAACAACTGCCCAAACCAAATATACAGTATAGATAGCAGGATATGAAATGTGTAGTCGGTGACAAAGCCATGGTCAGGCAAAGGGAGCAGGGAGAAAGATAGTACAGGCACGGGGTAAACAGGAAATATATTCTTCAGATTTTTTTTTAACATTTAAAAAAAACATATATTTTACCTACATTTGTAAATGCATTCCAAAAATGTAGATTTGTATTTTTAAAGACATACAGTATATTTGAAATGTATTTTTAAAAATATTTTTCATATATTTTGTAATAAAAATGCATTTCACCATGCAGTATACATATATATATATATATATTTATTTAAATATATTTTGAAATATATTGAAAGTGGCCAAAATTGTATCATTTCCAATGATGCCTAAATACCACGAGATTCTGGCTGCTGAGACACCTGCTGGTGGAACCAGAACCGCAGCCTATAGATCTGATAGCCACAGTGCCACCAGCAGGTGAACCCCTTCCTGACAGTATTATTATTATACAGGATTTATATAGCGCCAACAGTGTGCTCAGCGCTTTACAATATAACGGGAGACAATACAGCAACAATACAGTTCAATACAAGAGCGTTAGGAGGGCCCTGCTCCTTGGAGCTTACAATCTAAGAGATCATTCCTGTTTGGGGATGTAAATGAGAACACACCCAGCAGTTACTAAATGTTGCTATGGGTTGCATACAATTTGGATGAAAGGAGTATCTTCCCATTCACAATTCGCACAAAAAAAAACTGAAAAAGAAGGTTTTTCATTTCAAAGCATATGATCACTTCAGCATTTTCTTGCAATGACTAGCGTGAATCCAGGTAAGCTTTCCTTTCAACTTGATAAAGGTTGTTGTTGTCAGTAGCACTCGGTTCCAAAGTCTTTCTGAAGTGTTGTTTGACTACCACCCAGCCATTCAATCACCTGGTTTGATGCTGTGAAACCCTGAAACAGAATCTGGGTCTGGGATAGAGTTGTAAACACCTTCAGGCACTTTATTCAATATTCTCTTCTAAGTTTGAACATGGAAATCCTCATTGTTTCCAGTTTCTGACATCAGACATGAACAACATTAATACCTCCCACTGTGTTCAGGGAGCCAATGTTGCCAGTTGCATCTTTACCGTACTCTCTGATCATGCAGAAGAGCCCAGTAAAAGCGGTAATCCCCCTTCCACCACCTGCAAAAGTAATCCAGTGGTAGCACAGCCACTTAGACTACTTTTACATAAAAGATAATTGCTAGCACAAATAAATGATACCAGGATCATGGTTGAGGCTACAACCATGATCCTGGTATAACTGCAAGGCCCTGTATATACTGCACTGTACATATGGTGGAAATGAAGCAGTTAAAGTCTTAGCTTTGCCTGTCATGGTGGGCATATCCCCAAAGAGGTCTTCAGGGAATGTGTTCCAAAGTGATGTACCACAGCCCTGGAGTTGTATAGCACCCTGCTGCTAACTCAACGTGCTACACCAAGTGGCAAGGTGAGTGCCCACGAGGGATCCAGTTCCTGAAGCAATATTACAATCTGTCCCCACAAAGTGGGGTGTGGATACGACTGCCAAGACTTTACGGCGGTTGCGTCAATCCAGATACACTGCTGCTATGCTGGCATTAGAAAACAGTGAGGATTTAAGTAAAAAATCAGAAGATTAAAAAAAAAATTAAAAAAAATAATAAACTAGTTAACCTATGGGCAAGATTCTCCATGAAGGAAAAAGGGTCCATTGCCTTCAGACCCTAGCACAAAACTGAGGATTCATGGAGTGAGGTAAGTCTATAGAGAAATCTCCGAAAGGGTGTCCAATCACCTCAAGGTACACGCATATAACCATGGTGCAGGGGCAGCACAGTGGCTTAGTGGTTAGCACATCTGCCTTGCAGTAAATGGGTCATGGGCTCGATTCCCAACTGTGGCATTGGAGCATGGAGTTTGCATGTTCTCCCTGTGCTTGCGTGGGTTTCCTCTGGGCACTCCGGTTTCCTCCCACACTCCAAAGGCATGCTGGTAGGTTAATTGGCTCCTGTTTAAATTGGCCCTAGTATGTGTATGTATGAATGTGAATTAGGGACTTTAGATTGTACACCCCTTGAGGGTTAGGGACTGATGTGAATGTACAATATATATAGTATGTAAAGTGCTGCATAAATTGACAGCGCTATATAAGTACCTGAAATAAATAAATGGTGTATAAATATTCTGCCTGTGCCCTGAACTGTATGATTAAAATATAATGTTTCACTTTTACAGTGTATTTAGGGCAAGTGGACACAAACAGCAAAGTCTCCTTTGGATATAAGATTCCTGCTCTCAACAGTTGTAATTGATTAGCATTAGCTCATAACTTTTTCAAGAAAATTGAAAATGTTTAACATTGATACACTTTGAAGAATTAATGATTTTATGTTTTCTTAGAGAAATGCAAAGGCAGTAATAGAGCACTCATATCACATTCCTGATGGTGTTCAAAAACTGTATTCAGCCAAACAGCTCGATATTTACAAGCTCCCAGAAAAGTGCTGTGCTTAAATGAACATTGACTGAAATACTGATCCATGTTGATCCATGTTGGCACTGCAGTCCCCATTTCATTTGCATTACTCCTCTGGATGGCAAGGCTCAAGTGTCAAACACGAGCTATTTAAACTTTTGAAGAAAACTTTGCTTTTATCGATCATAATAAAATGCATATACCTGCTACACAACTGATTCTGTAATATTAATTCTATTTTTTTGGAATCTGAATGCACTACATTCTTCTAAAACTTGAAAAAAAAAATCAGAATGTTGTTTCATTACATTATGGCACACTGGGGATCTTCTATACCAGTGGTTCTCAACCTGTGGGTCGTGACCCCTTTGGGGGTCGAACGACCCTTTCACAGGGGTCCCCTAAGACCATCAGAAAACACATATTTCCGATGTGTAAAGAGCAGCTACTGTGTAGAAAGCAGCTGCTGTGTTGAAAGTAGCTACTCTGTTAAAAGCAGCTACTGTGTTGAAAGCAGCAGTATTGGAGGTAAAACGACACTCATGAATTATAATTACTGGGTAAATAATTTTATGGTTGGGGGTCACCACAACATGAGGAACTGTATTAAAGGGTCACGGCATTAGGAAGGTTGAGAACCACTGTTCTATACACTGAGGATGTATAGAACCCCCCCTCCCAGACATCTAATCTCATACCTGTGTGGTTGGCTAAATGCTTTCCTGAGAATTCTGCAGTTAAAATACTGACATTCACTTCAGTAGAAGTTTCATTTTTAGTGGGATGTTTTATAAGGCTCTTCCATGCCTAATAGCATGCAGACACTACAGCTTTTTTATGCTACAAGATGGAGATTTCTCAGGTACTGATAAGGTAAAACCTCCCACTTTGCACACATTGGCCCTGATTCATAACACTTAAAGTGGTAGTAAACTCCTTTTGTATACATTTACCTTCAGGTAAGTGTATAATAAAACTTACCTGTAGGTAAAATGAATATCTCCTAAACTTGTATTGTTTAGGAGATACTTGCTCCTTTTGACAGCCGGGGCATGCGCCCTGAAGGAACGGCATACCTGCACCGTTCCTTCAGAGCATTGTGCCGTGGCTCGGGACTTCTGCACACATGCTGGGAGTGACGTCATCGTGTCTCGGCCAGTCAGACGGCCAGAGCTCAAGAACCTGGAAGGAAGTCTGGTGAAGATGGAAGCCTTTGCAGCGGTGACAGCGCACCACTGGAGGGCTTCGTTTTAAGGTAAGTCCTTCGCGATGCATACTAGCACATTATGACATTACCCTGCAGGGGATTTTTAATTTTTTTTAAAGTGGCCTACTACCACTTTAAAAATGAAAGGTTCCTTTATTTACTGGAGCCCACCCAACAAGGAAAAAAAAGACATTAGAAGTAGGGATAAGTTTCAAGTTCGGGTTGAAACTGAGTTCCACCTGAACTCCAGCTGTCCTAGGATTATTGAAAGGGCAAAGTAATTGGCCAGATTTTGCAAGTTTGCCTTCCCAAATCTCTAGTTGCTTTACCTAGAAGTCATTTATTTGAATGCCACTAAATGAATGACTTCCCGTATGTTTACTGATTTGTTTCACATAGTAACCAAGCCAGCAGGAAATCTATAGTCAATGATGTCAATTCCCCAGCCAGTTTCAGGAGGGAGGGGGGTGCAAGCTCATTGCCCTTCCTTTTCCTGGCCAACTAGGCTGCATGCTTTGACAAGGGTCTGGTATTGATTGTAAAGGAACCCCATGCTTTTTATTCTGAAACCAGGCCCTTAACCAGACATGCAGCCTGGGTGGACAGGAATCAGGCCACATGCACTGAATACAAAAAAATTATTTGGTGGTTCCACTGAAAATCCTGTATGGATTTTGAGGTGACTTCAAAAAAACAACCAAAAAAAGCAGCATTCTCCCTTCAAATCTATAACAACACCTCTGGCAAAGCACCTTATCTCCATGCTGATGAGGACAGGGGTCTCTCCACCCCTCCCTCCTTGTGGATGTGGTTGCCTGCGGAGGGGGTGACCTATCTGAACCTGAAATTCCCATTTAAAAAATGCATTCTCCAGATTCCCTACCAGTCTTCTTCCCCATCTCCTGCTCAGCTAAGTGCAGGATGGAGGGTGTTGACTCTGCAGGCTCAGCTCATGCAGTCTAATTACTGAGAGCAGAGAGGACTATGAGCTATCTGGTGTTAGCTCACACCCTGTACACCAAGTCTGACCTGGCAGGGATCAGTGGCAGTTTTCTGTATTCATTTTGAAATAGAAACTGGCACTATCTACTTAGTTAATGTTGCGCACACCATTCAGCTCACATCCTGTACACCATGCCTGACCTGGCAGGGATCTGCGGACGTTTTCTATATTCACTTTGAAATAGAAAGTGACACTACATACTTAGCTAACAAATTTTATTTATGTTTTTCATAGAACGATATTGAGGGTTAAAAGTTTAAATTTAAAGCAGCAGGAAAATTTTCAGGGTAATCTGAACAGTAATCTGGTAATTTCGGTATAACTAAATGCAAATTTTTTTTTAGTTTTGGATAGAGTGCAGAGGGATCAGATAACCTGTCAGATTTTTATTACTGTCTGTGTCCCCGTCAATCAGTTCCAACCAAAAGACGGCTAAAATGCAGTCAGCTAGTTCTGGGAGGGCATACCTGGACATCCTCCCAGAACCACATGCTCTGTGCTCCCCCTGGGGCACGCACTGTACGCGATCTGTGATCACTGTGTTCTTCGGACACAGCTGATGACATATCCAAGTAAAGGGCTAATCAGAGCCGCTTTTTACCATGTGACCAGCTGTGCCCAATCACAGCTGATCACAGTGTAAACATTAAATGCCAGTTATCGGCAGTCCTCTCCTCACGCTGACATCGTGTGAGGAGAGGAGAGCTGGTAAGCAGTATTTCTCAGGAGGACATCTACACTGGTAATCAAGGTAGTGATCATCAGTGCACTGATGATCAGTGTAGCCTGATCAGTGCCCATCAGTGCAATCAATAGTGCCCATCAGTGCCCACATATGCTGGCTTTCGGTGCCCATCACTGCTGGCTATCAGTGCCCATCAGTGATGCCTGTCAGTGCCCATCAGTGCCGTCTATCAGGGCCCATCAGTGCCGCATATCAGTGCAGCCTCATCAGTGCTTCCTCATCAGTGCCCATCCGTGCAGCCTATTAGTGCCCATCAGTACAACCTATCAGTGCCATCAGTGTAGCCACATCAATGCACATCAGTGAAGGAGAAAAGTCACTTATTTACAAAACTTTATAACAGAAACTAAGAAAAACTTTTTGGTCTTTTTGTTTGTTTAGCACAAAATAAAAGACCCAGAGGTGATTAACCACTACCAAAAGAAAGCTCTACCTGTCTCAAAAAAATGATAAGAATTTTGTTTGGGTATAGTGTTTGTGCAATTCTCATTCAAAGTGTGACAGCACCAAAAGCTGAAAATTGGCCTGGGCATGAAGGGGGTAAAAGTGCCCAGTAGGCAAGTGGTTAAGGAGATTCACCCTTTCTATTTGTGCTATTTACTGTCATTGAAAGTGAAAGCAAAAGAAAATCCCTAATTTTGGGTTGTCCCCAGAAAAGTAATAGAGGGGAAATTTTCCAATGGACGCTAGTTCTGGTGATGTGGGGGTCCTCAAGGAATTCCCTTAATTTGCAGGGATTTCTTCTCACTTCCTGTATGGCTCTGGCACAGGAAGTGAAGGGAAATCTCTGCAATGGGGCACAGATGGTGGAAACAGAATCTGACAAAAGGTTTTAACCCTCCCTTACTCTATCCAAAATAAAAAAAAAAAACGTTTTGCCTATAGCTCTACTTTAAGATATCCACTTGTTTCCAGAAAGAGTATAAATACTGTAAAGATATATCAAATGTATAACATTTACAGGAATTTGAGTCACCCCACCAGAAGGATAGTTGAAGATTTTTACTTCTGTCTATTCAGACAATGGGGGACATTTATCAAGAGCTTTGCAGCTTTTTTCCTGTCGTATTTATAAGGGCTTGTTCATACATATTAGAACATTGCAGCTGTGTCTGTGCAACTGTGTGTCCCAATGGAAATGAATAGGACACCGGTGCATGGATTTATGAAACACATGTGCATCTCTGTGCTAGGAAAACATGGACCTGCATGAGGCCCCCAGCAAAGCGCACCTTGTGAATGAGCCCTAAATATAATTTTTAATAAAAATGATGCTACTTTTTTAGACCACTGTGTCAGTTAAACTTTAGTGGCTTATTGCGGCTTAATTGCAAATAGCACCTATGCTGTGGCAGAGTATTCACAAGCAACAAATTATTTCTATAAGTAGAACTGTTGCACAGACAAGTAGTTCTCCTGATCATTTCTTAATTTAGTGCAAAGATACTGTCTGTACCTTTCTGCTGCTGTTGTCCCCTGGCCATCTTTCCACTCAATCATTATCCTCCTCTCCCGGCCATCTTCATCTGACCCCAATCAGAATGCTCTTCTCCCAGGCCAGCTTCTCCTTGCAGCTTGATCCCCTCTCTGTCCTCTCAATCTCTTTTAACTCAGAATCATGCCCCCTCTCATGATCTTCCACTGATGTGGCAGCCCTTATTTTATTATTATTACAGGTACTTATATAGTGCCATCAGTTTTCACAGTGCTCTACATATATATTGTACATTCACATCAGTCCCTAACCCTCAAGGAGCTTACAATCTAAAGTTCCTAAAGTTAACTTAGTAGTCCGTTACTTCACGTGAAATGCATGGTGTCAGGCTTCTATTCACAAAAAAGTCCTTCCTGTTGAGGTGGTGGTGAACAACATTCTGGGTGAGGTTGGGAAGATTCGGGGTCTTGAGAAGGATGGGTGGCAGCCTGGACAAAGGCGTGGAGGAATGTAAGGTCCCCATAGCTGCTGTCAATCTCTGGGGGCATGGCTTCTCTTTCTGTCCTTTCCCGTCCCCTAGATGTTTGTAAGATTAGATTTTTGAAAAAAGGCTGCATGCATGGGATAAATGTTTAATCGTTTCTTAGCCTGACGGGGTGTTTAGGTGAAGGTCGGGTTTGCTGCGATACATTAGAAAGATGATAATAATGGTAAAATATGATTTGTTCTGTTTATGTTTTTCCCAGCAAAAAAAGAAAAAACCGTTTCCGGTTTTCTATGCTGAAGTAAGCTATTTTTGTTTAATTATATATATTTATTTTATTCTGTATATATGTAAATATTTTTTTTTATTATGTTGTTTGTTTGTAAGATTTTTTAATAAACAAAAATTTACAATCTAAAGTCCCTAACACACATTCATACATACACATACTAGGGCCAGTTTAGACAGGATCCATTTAACCTACCAGCATGTCTTTGGAGTGTGGGAGGAAACCCACGCAAGCACAAGGAGAACATGCAAACTCCAGGCGGGTGGCGCCATGGTTAGGATTCAAACCAATGACTGCCAGGTGGAAGTGCTAACCATTTAGCCACTGGGCTGCCACACTTTGATCTCTGTCTGCAGTTCAAAGCCCAATCTGACACATTGCCTGTAGCCCGATCTATGGCCAATATTAGTGCAGCACTATCCCACAGATGATGCTTGAATTTGGGGTCTACTGTCTCTTCCATTGGTGACCCACTCCCATAATTAAATCTGACAACTCAATGACACACCAGTAATGATAAAATTGGCTTAGGGTACTTTCACATGGGCATTCCGTTTTTTTTATTCAGTTCAGTCATGTTTTTCAAAGAAAAAATGGATGAGTTTACATTGGTTTACATCCGGTTTTCATCTGTTTAGATCTGTGTACATCTGTTTTTCATCTGTTTACATCCGTTTTTGGTCTGTTTACATCCATTTACATCCGTTTTTCATCTATTCCTTTTTTTTGTGGAAGAAAAATAGGGTTTTCTTCCATTCAAAAAAACAGATGTTAATGGATGCAGACATTAACAGATGTAAAAAGATGTTCATCCATTTATTTCTGCAAGTCCATACAAATATATGGGAGTCCGTTTTTTATCCAAAAACGGACATACGGAACGCCCGTGTGAAAGGGGCCTTTGGGCTTATTCCTGCTTAAAACAAAACTTAACTGCACCTGAGCACCACAAACCAGAAACACTATTTGATTCATTTTTAATATTCAAAGCAAACTCCCTCATCCATCCACATCGCCATGCCTTATTCTATTTATTTATTTCAGGTACTTATATAGCGCCATCAATTTACACAGCACCTTACATATATATTGTACATTCACATCAGTCCCTAACCCTCAGGGGCGTACAATCTAAGGTCCCTAACTCACATTCATACATACACATACTAGGGCCAATTTAGACAGGAGCCAATTCACCTACCAGCATGTCTTTGGAGTGTGTGAGGAAACCGGAGTACCCGGAGGAAACCCACGCAGGCACAGGGAGAACATGCAAACTCCAGGCAGGTGATGCCGTGGCTGAGATTCGAACCATATTTTGTTGAGAAATCTCTTTAAAAACACCTTCCTAGCATTTCTAGTCATGGCCATCTGTTTGGAGGTAGACACAGCAGGTGCACCAGCAGGGTAGAGCCTACGTGATGTATGACGTCACCATGCAAAGTACCACGGTGAGGTTTTCGGATCTGGCTTCTAACATTTTAAATATGTACTGTATACAGGGGCGGACTGACAACTCATGGGGCCCCCAGGCAATAGGGGATCATGGGGCCCCTGTGTCCTTGCCCAAACTCAAAAAAGCCTATGAAAAAGGTACCAGGGGCATCTCATGGGGCCCCCTACTGACCCCGGGGCCCTCGGGCTGTGCCCAAGTTTCCAAATGGTCAGTCCGCCCCTGACTGTATATCTGCTTTTATTTATCATGTGAGTGAACTATTTTTATTTTGATAAATTCTATCCCTTCATACTACACTATGAAACTGTTCATTTCCATATCTTTTATGAGTGGAGCATCTATCTGAGATGGATATCTGTGGACCACTGATGACGATTACCGTGGATTGTTGTTTAAAAGTACTATTTGACCACTTACTTCAAGAGGATCAATACCTTCTGGTAAGGAGCTTATGTTACTCACTGTTGGTGGATTTTGGGTGAATACTCCTGCACAGATGATTTCCCTTTGGTCACTTTACGGTTTGGAGGTATCCATACCTTTTGCTTTTATGTTCATCATACTTTGGATGGGCTGATTTGTAAAGGGTCTTACTTGACATTTTTTTTTTCCTTTTCAGAGGAGGAAACTGTTAGGTCTTAAGTTTTTATTGCTGTCTTTATCAACACTGGGGAGATTCACTTTCTATTTGTTCTGTCTTGAAATAGAAATTAAAGGGAAATCCAAAATGTTAGACTTGTCACAAGGAAAGAGGTAAGGGTAAAAATGACCATAAAAGAATCCTTTTTTTTTTTGATCAGCGAACTCTAGTTTGGCCACACCTTGAGTATGTTGTCCAGTTCTAGTCACCAGTCTCTAGGAAGGATGTGCTGGAACTGGAGAGAGTTCAGAGAAGAGCAACAAAGCTAATAAGGAGGCTGGAGGATCTCAGTTGTGAGGAATGTCTGCAATCATTAAATGTATTCACCAGAGAAAAAGTGCTTAAGAGGTGACATGATTAAGCTACTCTATTAGAAATTTAACCCCTTCTCGCTGACGTAACACAAATATGCGGCCTCACAGAACTGGACTTTTTTCCGTGGGGCAGCATATTTGCGTACCTGTCTTTATGCCGCACAGCGCTCTCCCAGCACAAAGAATGGGGTGTCACTAAGAGCCCTGGGTCCCGTTCTAACAATCAGGACCGGAGACTCCCGATTCCAGGGCACATGATCGCTGTGATAGCCTCTCATTGGCTATCACACTGATCAGTCACTGTAAAGCCCGCCCCCCCCCCTTGATTTTTTTATCTCTCAATGTAGGAGAGAGATACATTGTATTTCTCTCTCCTTGCAGAGAGGGAAAAAAAACTGTTTGTAAAACAAAAAAAAAAAAAGGTAAAGAAAAAAAATAAAGAAAAATACCTAGATCAAGATTTGATCTAGTTCAGTGCTAGGGTGTTTGGGTCAAGGTCAGGGTCAAAGCCAAAGTTCAGGGTTTTTTTGTTTTTTTAATTGGTATCAATTAGTGTCAGTGTGTTTTAGGTAAAAAAAAAAAATGCGTACTATTGTTTCTGGGCTGTAGTACAGGTACAGACAACAAATAACATACACATATATGGTATCACTGCGTTCATGAAGAGCTGGAAAATTTTATTTTGGGTTGTTCTTTGGTGGTAGGTTATGGTAGTAACAAGAAACACACAGCTAAATTTAAAAAAATGGGGGTTTTTTTACTATTTTGGGCCAGTTTTCCTTTGATAAAAACAAAATCAGCAGATATCCATTACCATTTACCACCAAATGAAAGCCCAATTTGTCCTGCAAAAAACCAAAGTATAATCCACCTGGATGTAAAAGAAGTAGTTGTGATGATATGTCTGGTTTTACTAACAAATGTCAAAGTTGTAAAATTTTACTTAGGCTTGTTTTACCCTTAGGCATGAAGGGGTTAAAAGAGAAAATAAAAACCAAAAAACGTTTGGCTATACAAAAACT
The DNA here is from genome assembly GCF_062004578.1 of Staurois parvus. NCBI lineage: Eukaryota > Metazoa > Chordata > Amphibia > Anura > Ranidae > Staurois > Staurois parvus. The sequence goes on from NW_028317911.1 coordinate 1,441,643, forward strand.
TGAAGAGGTTTAATAACATCGTACTCCAAAATATACCACTAGATGGCAGGCAAGCTCCATCATTGCAGAGAACTGTTGCAGTTTCACCATTTCAATGGAATAGGAATTTACTGTAACGTCACTAAACACAGCATTGTCACTAAATAGACAAAGAAAAAATATATCAAATTCAATACCACCATTTATTGATACATTTGTACCGTTTAAATAGTAGCATCTGTCGACACATCCTCAAATCTGAATTTAAAGCGTGGATAGATCCAGCAATCCAGTAGACCGGCCAGGTGACTAGCCTGCCATCCCAGAGCCATCCCAGAGCCTCAGAGGACAATTCAGAGTGACTACTTGTAAAGTTGAAGCTGTAGTAGGGAGCAAGAGCCAAGAGCATGACCCATTCAAGTGAGGTCACTCTGCAGGTGCTCTGCAGCCTTCTGCAGTACAGCAAACAAGGGGTTAAGGTGTGTTCATTTCTCACCACCTGCTTTAACCCCTTGGACCCAGCAGAAGCATGCAGTTACGGGCAGGGGCGGACTGACAACTCATGGGGCCCCCGGGTAATAGGGGATCATGGGGCCCCTGTGTCCTTGCCCAAACTCAAAAAAGCCTATGAAAAAGGTACCAGGGGCATCTCATGGGGCCCCTTACTGACCCCGGGCCCTCGGGCAGTGCCCGAGTTTCCAAATGGTCAGTCCGCCCCTGGTTATGGGGCACTTGCAGAGTGGCCCCATTTACTTGAATGGGTCTGATCGGCAGGTGGTAGCACCCACCAAAAGCAACAGGGGGTGTGATTCCTTCTGCGGCATGTGTACACCTTTGGCTGCTATCTCAGCAGCTAAAGAGGGCAAGGTTTGGGAGTGGTAAAACCTTGACTCAACCGCAGGGTTTTACTACCCCTCCACTTTACATGTAAACGAGCCCTAAGAGTGCCGCTGCTGGATGCAACTAAGGGCTCATTTACAAGTGCAGCAGGCACTGCTGCTCCTCTGCAAAGCGATCCAAGTGTGTTTGACAGATGGTATGGAGGCGATATGTTGCCCACTCACCACCTGATTTAAAGCCATGATTGCCATGCAATGCACACGACTGTGACAAGGTAGTATAGCAATTAGAGGTTTAAATCAGGTGTAAGGAGACGACACTGTGCCCGATGATCTTTGATGTCTCCCATGTTGTTCAGGTAGATCTCCACCTCTTAAGGGTTGCCTACCTCTGATTTAAAGGATAAGTTCACCTTTCATAATATGTTATAGGTTACACCCATATTCAGGGTATAACATGTAACAAACTGACCAGCTCCCACTCCTCCCTGCTCCCCATTGTGACAGCTAGTGGGGGATCTTCTCCTCCCCATCACAATTTTAAAAAACACTCTGCCCGCCCAGCAGCATCATTCATTCACAGTGTTCTTTGAATGAATAAACTACAAGTCCCAGCTTCTAGTCTTCAATGAAGTTCACTGTTTCTTCCTGTCAGTATCAGCTTGCCGGTACATCCCATACAGGCAAGCAGATATACTGACAGGTCTGCAGGAAACCTGCATGGCACCAGTGATCTTGTCCAATGCTTTATAGGCTCCAAAAAAAAAAAATAAGGTGCACTTATCCTTTAAATCAGATTTAAATCTGCTGTACTTCAATTTTCATAATGAGGATGGCTAAATTTGATCTACATAGTTCCATTTTAGGCGAGACCCTAGCCACCCTCCTCTGCTTGCTCTTGAGATGGACTAAAGTATTACATGCTGCAATGAACTTCCCTTTAAAGAAATCCCAATCATAAAACGGGGATGCATAGGCAGTACACAAGGCAGGTGCATTGTTTCAAGGGATTTGGACTTTGCAGTACATGTGACCACAATATACTAGTAGTGCAGGATGAAAGCCTGTATTACCCTTCTGCCTAAGTCCTGAGTAGAAATATAGGCACGACTTTTTACATTTTGGATAAAGTAAGGGGGGCGCAAGTTATGCACCAGTGTCAGGTTCCCGATACCTGGATATCTGCGCATTGCAAAAGCATGCGTGCAGGTTCGCGCACTGGTGTGCGCGCCCACTACTGGACTGGCGCCAGGCGGGCTATTTAAACTGATGCTGCACTAGGAGACACTGCCTTCTGGTCTTTCCCCTCCCCTCATCTGCTATTTGTGAATCCTGATTCTGTTGCGACCTGACCTGCCCTGACCTCGTTTGAACTCCGCCTACACCGACCCAGTTTGACTCTGAATACTCTCTGCCTGCTCCTTGTACCTGATCCGCCTGATAGTTATCAACCCGGCTTGTCTGACTCTGCTTCTTCCTCATCCTGTGCCTTGTTATCTGCAGTACCGCCAAACCCTGCCAGCCGCTGCTCCCGCTAACCTGCATCTTCCACTGACCTGCATCTGCAGCCCACCTGCATCCTGGTCGCTCCAACTACCCACCTGTCAGCTGACAGCGCAGACATACCCAGCACTCATGCTACTCCTGGCTCTCGTGTTCCCTGTCTACTCTATCAGTTGCACTGAGCAGGATCCGCAAGAGGACGCCCTCATCTCCAAGTCAGGCTCCCAACCAGGTATGTGACACCATCTGTGTCCCATTTGGAAGATTTCCCTTCACTTCCTGTCCCTTTGACAAATTGGAAGTGAGAGGAAATCTCTGCAAATTAAGGGAATTCCTTGGGTTCCCCCAGGTTTCCAGAACTAGCGTCCCCATTGGAAAATTTCCCCTCTATTACTTTTCAAAGGACAACCCAAAATTTGGGGTTTCCTTTACATTCACTTTCAATGATAATAGTAAACAGGACAAAGAGAAGGGGGCTCTCCCTAAAGGGGCACAGACAGGAAAAAACTGGCAGGGGCTCTAATCCCTCTCCACTGTATCCAAAGCAAAAAACAAGTTTTGCCTTTTGTATACTTTAACGTCAGAGAAGGTCAACTTACTACTGCTTAATTTAAAGCGTGGCCCAGAGGTTGCTGGGCTAGATTGTTACAGCCTTTCCTGCCAGTGAAGTTCCAGGAAACAGGGGCGGACTGACAACTCATGGGGCCCCCGGGCAATAGGGGGATCATGGGTCCCCTGTGTCCTTGCCCAAACTCAAAAAAGCCTATGAAAAAGGTACCAGAGGCATCTCATGGGGCCCCCTACTGACCCCAGGCCCAAGAGCAGTGCCTGAGTTTCCAAATGGTCAGTCCGCCCCTGCCAGGAAGTGTACCGTTTGATGTACTATGACAAGTACAAAGCAGAAATCCGGTCTGGAGAGAGCTGGGAAAGAGAGGAGGTATCATCTGGGTGGTGGAGCTGAAGTGAAAAGGTGCTTCATCATCCCCACGAAGATGACTGGGATGTTTAAGAGCCTGTGACGCCTCGAAGGGTGTCTATGGTTTCATCCGGAGGCTGCGTGGGGAAATACACCCAGGGATATGCTAAAGGAACTGGAAAGATTGTTGCTAACAAAAATATGAAAGAAGTTGTTTTTGAGTTAAATACCGGTGAAGTGGCAAGAGATCCGCTTCCAAGAGAGACTTGCTTCTGTATAGTACCCGGTATAGTGAGGAAACACGAGTTATTGTGGAACCCAGAGTGAGATTGAGGACTGATATGGACCTGTCTTCATGCAGTCTTATGTGTAGCAGGGAGACCAGTGGTAAAACTGAATACAATGTGTTACTTGCTAATGAGTTTTAAAATGCTGGGGTAAATAATTGGTTAATGCAACCTGCTAAGGCTGAAAATAAAGAATATTATGAAGTTAATGAAGCGTCATTAGTGCATGGCGGAGAAAATGTGGTATTGCAACTAGCTATGTCAGGGGTGACCACGAGGTATGTGTGCCATTGCCCCTAGCACCTATGATAGGTGCAACAAAGGTGTCCCTGGAGACCTCATAGGAGTTCACAATCTCAGCTTGAGATTTACCAGGACAACTGTGTAGCTGCCCTGACTGGCAAGTGTGGTTCTTAGAAACTGAAAAGTGAAGTATTGAATGTTCCACAGGCTCAAGCTGTTGATGAGCTAATGAGTTATGATTAAGTACAAGACTGTGGGAAACACGTTAACAGGTCCTGTATTCATGTCCTGGTGTTCTGTGTGTCTTATGGATCAAAAAATATACACTATATTCATCAATCCTCCAGTGTGCGGCTGACCCTTCTTCCTGTTGCATGGTGATGAGCTAAGACAGCCTATACCAGTGATGGCGAACCTTTTTGAGCCCGAGTGCCCAAACTGCAACACAAAACCAACTTTTTTATTTCAAAGTGCCAACACTGGAATTAATCACTTGCCTACTAGGCACTTCTACCCCCTTCCTGCCCAGGATAATTTTCAGCTTTCAGTGCTGATGCACTTAACAATGACAATTGTGCGGTTATGCAACACTGTAACCATATGCAATTTTTATCATTTTTTCACACAAATAGAGCTTTTTTTGGTGGTTTTTAATCACCACTGGGTGTTTTATTTTTTGCACTATAAATGAAAAAAGAGCAAAAAATTAAAAACATAAAAGGTTTCCTTTGCTTCTATTCTAAAATTTTGCAAACAGGTAAGATTTCTTCTTTGATGTGCGTTGGTGAGGCTGCACTGATAGGCAGCACTGATGGGCATTGATGAGGCGGCACAGATAGGTAGCACTGATGAGGCGGCACTGGTGAGCATTGATGAGGAGGCACTGATGATGCACTGATATGCAGGAAATGATGGGCACTGATAAGCGGCACTGACTGATAGCACCAACTGGAGGCACTGACAGACGGCACTGACCGGCGGTACTGCTGGGCATCATTGATGGGTGGCACTGATGGGCAGCACTAATGAGGTGTCACAGGTGGCACTGATATGTGGCACTGATTGGTGGCGACACTGATAATGGGTACTGATAGACAGCACTGATAGGTGGCACTGACTGACATCACTGCTGGGCACTGACTGGCACAACTGCTGGGCACTGACTGGTGGCACTGACTGGCAGCACTGCTGGGCTGCACTGATGGGCACTGGTGGGCACAGGTGGGTGGCACTGGTGGGCACAGGTGGGTGGCACTACTGGGCACAGGTAGGTGGCACTTCTGGGCACAGTTGGGCAGCACAGGTGGGTGCATTGCTGGGCACAGGTGGGCGCACTGCTGGGCACAGGTGGGTGCATTGCTGGGCACAGGTGGGCGGAACTTGTGTGTGGCACTGCTGGGCACCGATCATCAGGGCACTGATGATCAGTGACCCTGATGATCGGTGCCGTTCCCTGCTCTGACAACTGCCGGTTTTTGGCAGTACTTTCCTCACAATCTGACAGCGTGAGGAAAGTGCAGCCGAGAACCGCCATTTGCATTTCCCGGTGATCAGCGTGTCATTGGACATGGCTGATCACGTGGTAAAAGGCCGCTGTGATTGGCCTTTTACCACGTCACGTGATCAGCTGTGTCCGTAGGACACAGCGATCACGGAGATCGCCCGGTGCGCACCCCCGGGGGTTCGCAGGAGAGCGCATTCTTCCTCTTCTTCCTGGCATGCCCACTTAGATGGCTCTGCGTGCCAGCTCTGGCACACGTGCCATAGGTTCACCATCACTGGCCTATACTGTAAAAGACAGGAATGGTGATGATGAGAAATGTTTATGATGAAGGTTTGATATCTCCCAAGCAGGGGCGGACTGACCATTAGGAAACTCGGGCACTGCCCGAGGGGCCGGGGTCAGTAGGGGGCCCCATGGGACGCCCCTGGTACCTTTTTCATAGGCTTTTTTGAGTTTGGGCAAGGACACAGGGGCCCCATGATCCCCTATTGCCCGGGGGCCCCATGAGTTGTCAGTCCGACCCTGCTCCCAAGGCAACAATGGGTAGTGCTGCAGAATTGTCTGAAATTACACAAGGACTCCCGGGGTTTGAGCCTGTGGTCGTCACGGGCAGCTCTGATACTGTGCTGGTGGACCAGAAGGGGGAGTTGGTTCAAATGGTAGAACCTGTATTGTCACAGTCTGTCACAACTGCCAAATGTAATGTGTCAGATGCTGTTGAGCCCTTTGGTCTGTCTGTGTCTCCTTGGGCAGATACAGGGCTGCAAACCACCAGCAAATGGAGCACGGACTGGAATGAGTGGCACAAGGGAGTACTTGCATTTTTGGACAGTGTATCCGTGGGTAATGTAGAAGTGGACACTATTGCTGCTGTGTCAGGAGAAGGGTCTGCAGAGCAGTTGGTACTGAAGGGCACGTTGGCTGCTGCAGAAGTTACCGCTCTCATGACAGAAGGGCTGAGTGATCAAGAATGCAGAGCAGCAGTTTTGCCCACAACACATAAAGAAAGTGATGATATAGTAATGACAGACATTCTGAAAGAAATTCTAGAGAATATACAGCCAGTCGGGCGGACTGACCATTTGGAGACTCGGGCACTGCCCGAGGGCCCGGGGTCAGTAGGGGGCCCCATGAGATGCCCCTGGTACCTTTTTCATAGGCTTTTTTGAGTTTGGGCAAGGACACAGGGGCCCCATGATCCCCTATTGCCCAGGGGCCCCATGAGTTGTCAGTCCGCCCCTGCAGCCAGTGTATATCTTTCTGTCTCTTTGGTCACGGGAACTGGTATCATGGGGTACTGCTAATTGGTGCTGGATGTTACAGGCTGTACTAGATAGGGATAGCCAAATTGGAGTTATAAGATACAATGTCTTGTGATAATGCTGAAAGTTGTCTCACAGTGTGCTGGATTGCTTCATACTGGTGTTATGTGTGAGAAGCACTCTGGAGCACTGTTGGACAGATCAGAAGTATGGGTTAAAATACCTGAGGACACAGAAATAGTTAAAGAGATTGGTGTAACTGATCTGAACAAAGGTTGTGTTGAAAAAAGTTTTTTGGTAGAACAGTCGCGTATGGAATGTTGGACAACAGGATGCGATGTGAAACTTTGGGTCCCTGTAGGTGGCCCTTCCTCAGACGCTGTCCTAGCAAACAATGGGACAAGAGTTTTGGGTGACATTAACAAAAATGAGCTGCGTAACATTACGGAATGTTGCTACTGATGTTAATCAGAAAAATGTGGTTTGGCTGCCAAGGGTAACCGCACCTGAAAAACAGAGTTTGGTGGTTGAGTTTGATACTGGTAAGGAGAGGGGTTGTTCCCTGACAGATGCCAAGGGAGTAGAACCTCTACAGTCCTGGGAAAGTAACTTTGGGGGAGGTAAAAAGAAACCCAGATCACCAAGGCTTAGGAAGAAGTGTAAAAAGAGGTGGGTAGATTTCCCCTTTAGAAAAACATAGCATTAGACAGGTTAAGACCCTTTTTGGTGACAGTTGCACAGAGGTGAATTGGTGCCTGGGCGAGGCCACGCCACTGTGTGATTAGGCAGTTTAGGCCAGATTTTGAAGGAAAAAAGCACATTAAAGCAGAGTTCCACCTAACAAAAAATGAATAAAAGTCAGCAGCTACAAAAACTTAAAATACAGCCACTTATCTGTCCCTCGGTCCACTTTGTGATTGGCTCCATAGTCTTCTGTGACCTGTCACATGTCCCAGAAGACTACAGGGAGGGAGGGGGGGAGGACAACTTTCGCTCCTTAATGGGGTGCGGAGGACAAAGGCTTAAAGCGGAACTTCCAATTTTGGATGGAGCTCTGCTTTAATGAGCAAGGTTTGTGCTTCCTTCATATTGGAGCTGGGATCAGAGCTCAGGGCCCCATCCTCCCAAGAGGGTCAATGATTGCAAGAGAACCGTGAGAGAGGTGCTTGCCTGCACAACTTATTCAGGTCAGGACAGTTTGAGGCATACGCCTCTGAGTATAAGAGACAGTCTGTGAATATATATATATATCTGTGTGCTACTTAAAAATTAAAGGAAAACTTTAATCAAGTCAGTTAAACCTGGGATATTGATCTGGTCAGTTAAGTAGCAGAGGGGGTTATTAGTCAGTGTCAGCTGCTTTGGTGTTAATGAAATTAACAACAGGTGCACTAGATGGGCAACAATGAGATGACCCCCAAAACAGGAATGGTTTTACAGGTGGAGTCCACTGAATTTTTATTCCCTACTCATCTTTTCTGACTGTTTTTCACTAGTTTTGCATTTGGCTAGTGTCAGTGTCACTACTGGTAGCATGAGGCGATACCTGGACCCTACAGAAGTTTCACAGGCAGTCCAACTCCTCCAGGATGGCACATTAATACGTGCCATTGCAAGAAGGTTTGTTGTGTCTCCCATCACAGTCTCAAGAACATGGAGGAGATTCCAGGAGACAGGCAGTTACTCTAGGAGAGCTGGACAGGGCTGTAGAAGGTCCTTAACCCATCAGCAGGACCGGTATCTGCTCCTTTGTGCAAGGAGGAACAGGATGAGCACTGACCTACAAAATGACCTCCAGCAGGCCACTGGTATGAATGTCTCTGACCAAACAATCAGAAACAGACTTCATGAGGGTGGCCTGAGGTCCTGAAGTCCTCTACTGGGCCCTGTGCTCACTACCCAACACCATAGAGCTTGATTGGCATTTGCCATTGAACACTAGAATTGTCAGGTCCACCACTGGTGTCGTGTGCATTTCACAGATGAGAGCAGGTTCACCCTGAGCACATTTAACAGACGTGAAAGGGTCTGAAGAAGCTGTGGAGAACGTTATGCTACCTATAACATGACCGTTTTGGTGGTGGGTCAGTGATGGTCTGGGGAGGCATATCCATGGAGGGACGCACACACCTCTACAGGCTAGACAATGGCACCATGACTGCCATTAGGTATTGAGATTAAATCTCTGGACCCATTGTGAGACCCTACGCTGTTGCAGTGGGTCCTGGGTTCCTCCTGGTGCACAACAATGCCCCACCTCATGTGGCGAGAGTCAGTGGTGTATTTTGGTTTTGTGCTGCCCTAGGCAAGACTAAAATCGGACACCCCCCCCCCCCGGCATCTAAATTTGTCCTACCCTTTCACCTGCAAACTCCACCCCTTCCTCTTAGGCTCCACCTCTTCCTATTAGAGCTCCACCCACTGACAATGATGTGCTGCTATTCCTCCCACTGACACCAATGATGTGGCACGATTCCTCACACTGACACCAATGATGGTGCCCCATCATTGGTGTCAGTGGGAGGAATAGTGTCCCATCATTGGTGTCATTAGGAGGAATAGTGCCCCATCATTGGTGTCAGTGGGAGGAATAGTGTCCCATCATTGGCGTCAGTGGGGGGGGGGATAGTGCCCCATCATTAGTGTCAGCGGGTGGAGGAATAATGTCCTATCATTGGTGTCAGTGGGGGGAGGAATCATGTCCCATCATTGGTGTCAGTGGGAGAAATAGTGTTCCATCATTGGTGTCAGTGGGAGGAATAGTGTCCCATCATTGGTGTAAGTGGGGGTGAGGAATAGTGCCCCATCATTGGTGTTAGTGGGGGGAGGAATAGTGCCCCATCATTGGTGTCAGTGGGGGGAGGAATAGTGCCCCATCATTGGTGTGAGTGGGAGGGATAGTGTCCCATCATTGGCGTCAGTGGGGGGGGGGATAGTGCCCCATCATTAGTGTCAGCGGGTGGAGGAATAATGTCCTATCATTGGTGTCAGTGGGGGGAGGAATCATGTCCCATCATTGGTGTCAGTGGGAGAAATAGTGTTCCATCATTGGTGTCAGTGGGAGGAATAGTGTCCCATCATTGGTGTAAGTGGGGGTGAGGAATAGTGCCCCATCATTGGTGTTAGTGGGGGGAGGAATAGTGCCCCATCATTGGTGTCAGTGGGGGGAGGAATAGTGCCCCATCATTGGTGTGAGTGGGAGGGATAGTGCCCCATCATTGGTGTCAGTGGGAGAAATAGTGCCCCATCATTGGTGTCAGTGGGAGAAATAGTGCCCCATCATTGGTGTCAGTGGGGGGAGGATTAGTGCCCCATCATTGGTGTCAGTGGGGGGAGGAATAGTGCCCTATCATTGGTGTCAGTGGGAGGAATAGTGCCCCATCATTAGTGTCAGTGGGAAGAATAGTGCCCCATCATTGGTGTGAGTGGGAGGAATAGTGCCCCATCATTAGTGTCAGTGGGAGGAATAGTGCCCCATCATTAATGTCAGTGGGAAGAATCGTGTGCCATCATTGGTGTCAGTGGGAGGAATCGTGCCCTATCATTGGTGTCAGTGGGAGGAATCTTGCCCCATCATTGGTGTCAGTGGGGGGAAGTGCCCCATGACTGGTGTCAGTGGGAGGAATAGTGCTTCATCATTGGTGTCAGTGGGAGGAATAGTGCCCCATCATTAGTGTCAATGGGAAGAATCATGCCCCATCATTGGTGACAGTGGGAGGAATCGTGCCCCATCATTGGTGTCAGTGGGAAGAATCGTGCCCCATCATTGGTGTCAGTGGGAGGAATCGTGCCCTATCATTGGTGTCAGTGGGAGGAATCGTGCCCCATCATTGGTGTCAGTGGGAGGAAGTGCCCCATCACTGGTGTCAGTGGGAGGAATAGTGCTCCATCATTGGTGTCAGTGGGACGAATAGTGCTCCATCATTGGTGTCAGTGGGAGGAATAGTGCTCCATCTTTGGTGTCAATGGGAGGAATAGTGCCCTATCTTTGGTGTCAGTGGGAGGAATAGTACCCCATCATTGGTGTCAGTGGGGGAAGGAATAGTGTTCCATCATTGGTGTCAGTGGGGGGAGGAATAGTGCCCCATCGTTGGTGTCAGTGGGGGAATAGTGCCGCATCGTTGGTGTCAGTGGGGGGAGGAATAGTGCCGCATCGTTGGTGTCAGTGGGGGGAGGAATAGTGACAGTGGGAGGAATCGTGCCCCATCATTGGTGTCAGTGGGAGGAATAGTGTCCCATCATTGGTGTCATTAGGAGGAATAGTGCCCCATCATTGGTGTCAGTGGGAGGAATAGTGTCCCATCATTGGCGTCAGTGGGGGGGGTGATAGTACCCCATCATTAGTGTCAGCGGGTGGAGGAATAATGTCCTATCATTGGTGTCAGTGGGGGGAGGAATCATGTCCCATCATTGGTGTCAGTGGGAGAAATAGTGTTCCATCATTGGTGTCAGTGGGAGGAATAGTGTCCCATCATTGGTGTAAGTGGGGGTGAGGAATAGTGCCCCATCATTGGTGTTAGTGGGGGGAGGAATAGTGCCCCATCATTGGTGTCAGTGGGGGGAGGAATAGTGCCCCATCATTGGTGTGAGTGGGAGGGATAGTGTCCCATCATTGGCGTCAGTGGGGGGGGGGATAGTGCCCCATCATTAGTGTCAGCGGGTGGAGGAATAATGTCCTATCATTGGTGTCAGTGGGGGGAGGAATCATGTCCCATCATTGGTGTCAGTGGGAGAAATAGTGTTCCATCATTGGTGTCAGTGGGAGGAATAGTGTCCCATCATTGGTGTAAGTGGGGGTGAGGAATAGTGCCCCATCATTGGTGTTAGTGGGGGGAGGAATAGTGCCCCATCATTGGTGTCAGTGGGGGGAGGAATAGTGCCCCATCATTGGTGTGAGTGGGAGGGATAGTGCCCCATCATTGGTGTCAGTGGGAGAAATAGTGCCCCATCATTGGTGTCAGTGGGAGAAATAGTGCCCCATCATTGGTGTCAGTGGGGGGAGGATTAGTGCCCCATCATTGGTGTCAGTGGGGGGAGGAATAGTGCCCTATCATTGGTGTCAGTGGGAGGAATAGTGCCCCATCATTAGTGTCAGTGGGAAGAATAGTGCCCCATCATTGGTGTGAGTGGGAGGAATAGTGCCCCATCATTAGTGTCAGTGGGAGGAATAGTGCCCCATCATTAATGTCAGTGGGAAGAATCGTGTGCCATCATTGGTGTCAGTGGGAGGAATCGTGCCCTATCATTGGTGTCAGTGGGAGGAATCTTGCCCCATCATTGGTGTCAGTGGGGGGAAGTGCCCCATGACTGGTGTCAGTGGGAGGAATAGTGCTTCATCATTGGTGTCAGTGGGAGGAATAGTGCCCCATCATTAGTGTCAATGGGAAGAATCATGCCCCATCATTGGTGACAGTGGGAGGAATCGTGCCCCATCATTGGTGTCAGTGGGAAGAATCGTGCCCCATCATTGGTGTCAGTGGGAGGAATCGTGCCCTATCATTGGTGTCAGTGGGAGGAATCGTGCCCCATCATTGGTGTCAGTGGGAGGAAGTGCCCCATCACTGGTGTCAGTGGGAGGAATAGTGCTCCATCATTGGTGTCAGTGGGACGAATAGTGCTCCATCATTGGTGTCAGTGGGAGGAATAGTGCTCCATCTTTGGTGTCAATGGGAGGAATAGTGCCCTATCTTTGGTGTCAGTGGGAGGAATAGTACCCCATCATTGGTGTCAGTGGGGGAAGGAATAGTGTTCCATCATTGGTGTCAGTGGGGGGAGGAATAGTGCCCCATCGTTGGTGTCAGTGGGGGAATAGTGCCGCATCGTTGGTGTCAGTGGGGGGAGGAATAGTGCCGCATCGTTGGTGTCAGTGGGGGGAGGAATAGTGCCCCATTGTTGGTGTCAGTGGGGGGGGGGAAATAATGCCCCATCCTTAGTATTAGTGACACCAATGATGGGGCACTATTCCTCCCAATGACACTTAATTTGCTGACCCCTGCTCCAGCCTAGGTACTGCCTGGCATTACTGTATGCTCAGAGAAAAAGCTGTCAAAAAAGCAAGCTGAGTCAGTGTTATTAAACAACACTGCTCTGACGCTATACAAAGATACAATGTAATATATTGTTACATTTGTATCTTATTGTTCATTCATCCACAGATCACAGGGAAGAACGTAGAGCTGCACATGATGTCAGTTAAAGCAACCTGGCAAGTAAAAAAAAAAAAGTGTTTTTTTGCATAAAATGTTCCTCTCCTAACCCCTTATTAACCCTTAGTTTACTCTAATTTGCCAAAATTAACTCCTTAGTCTCCTTCTCTCTTTAACTATTATTTCCCTGCTGATTTTTTTGTTTGTCTCTATTTTAATAATTATTAATATTTTAACATTTGTTGTTTTTTGTTTTGTTTGTTAATATTTTACACATTTAACATATATTTACACATTTTCCATTTATAAAAAGCACAACATTGAAAAGAAAAACATTTCAAATTACAGAATAAAATGCTCACATTTTATGTACAGTAACTCTATTTATTTTTAAACTAACACTGAACAAAAAAAAGAAAGAAAAAGTATGTTTTGTTGTGTTTTATTGTCTAAGAATTGCAGAAAAAAATCACAGTTGACAATATCATAAAAAGAAAGCCTTGTTTGTCCTTAAAAAACAATAGTATTTATTACCTTGTTATATTTAGTAATGACAAATGTATTGTTGAAAAAAACAGGTCCGTAGCAGAAATAAAAAAAATGCTCTTATCCAGGAGTGAGAGACAAAGTGGTTAAACTACAATATCTGCGCTAATGTATAAACATGCATAAACACATAATGATTTTAACCACTTGACCTCTGGAAGGTTTTACTACCTTCATGACCAGAGCATTTTTAGCTTTTCAGCACTGTGCTACTCCAAAAGACTCAACATGCCTCTCAGCAAATACCTAGAGTACCTACTTTCCATAAACTTGGTCACTTGGGGGGGATGTTTAAACTGTCCTGACATTTAAGGCCTGCAAAAATGATAGGTAGTCAGGAAATCCAATGCACAATTAACGCCCCTTGAAAGCCTGAAGGTGCTCACTGGATTTTGGGGGTCTGTATGTGGCTAGTCTGCCAAGAAATCTTTCACATGTGGTATCCCCATACTCACGAGAAGAAGCAGAATGTGTTTTGGGGTGTAATTCCGCGTATAACCATGGCATGTGTAGGAAATATTTTGTTAAAGTGACAACTTTGTGTAAAAAAAGAAATCTTCCATGGACTCAATATGCATCTTAGCAAATACATTGGGGTGTCTACTTTCCAAAAAGGGGTCATTTGAGGGTGTTTGAACTGTCCTGGCATTTTATGCCCAACATTAGAAGCTTCCGACACACATTTACCTACTCTTCTAATGTTGGGCATATATGTAATGTACTTTTTTTTCGTGAAGGCTGTGAGCTACAACAGATTCTTCCATTCACAGTTATCAATCTAGATGTGAAAAATATCTGCCAGGAAAAAGTATCAGATGCTGTGGGAATTTGGACCATCATGTCTGGGTGAATGGAAGACAGGATGAATATATCATGTTTGTCCTTCCTTTTTGCTGCAAGTAGTTCTTCATTCCACAAGCAGGCTTTCTACCCCTTTCTAAGTGGGGTGTTAAGGAGCCTTTGGGGGAAGCCCCTGTGATTAGGTCGCATGTTGCCACAACAGCCAATTTTTTGAAGGAACAAATGTCTTCAAAAGTAGTACGCTTGCATAAACGTTGTCTGCATACAAATGGTACCCTATATGGAACAGAGGTGACAAGTCCTATGCTATCTTACAACTGCTCCCCATATAGTCTGGGCATCCAGGGGACTCCACCTGTCTTTTCCCTCATAAATTCTAAAACTTTATGTTTAGCATGTGGCCGTCTTTCAGAGCTTATACACATTGACATCATATGTGGCACACTTGCTTGGAGATATTGCTTTATTGCAAGTCTGCCAGTTAAATATACAAGGGACTCGTCTATGCGGATGTTTTGTTGGGGCGTATACACACCTGTAAATTTCTGGGAAACGTAATTTATGAAGGGCTGAATTTTGTGGACCTGATCATAGTCAGGTATTGTCACTGAAATGCATAAAATGCAATATTATCTCATACCTCTGCCTTGCAATTGCAGCAAAGAATGTGGGCATATTATGAATCAGATCTTTGGACAAATATGACCACACTTCATTCTTTTTTTTAATGCCCATGATTTCACCCGAATGGCCTGCTTTGGCGTTGATGTACTGTAGAGCATATATATTACTTTGGTCCACTATCAAATTGTAGAGGTCTTTGGTGGAAAAACAGCTAAAAAAAGTCAAGGGGTGTTGTTAAGTTCATTGTATCCACCTGAACCCTGGGTTGGGCTGTGAGTGGAAGGATAATGGGTGCTTCTGAATCTTAGGGCAGCCAATTAGCGTTTGCAAACACCTCTGGAGGGTTACCATGGGCTCTATGGACCTGTGCTTGAATTCTTGGCAGCTGCAGTTGCATTACATTACTAGCACTAGCCACCTCACCAGCGTTTACTGCACTGCTGGTGCTTGTCACTCCACCATGGAATACTGCAGTGCTGGTGTCCAAAAGGGCAAAGATTTACTATGCTGCTGGTGCTTTCTAGATGACCAAAAAGTTGTGCAGTGCTAGTACTTGTGCCCCGCTGTATTTGAGCATAATTATGCATTTCTAGCACTTCAGCAACATGGGGTTGGTCATACCTGGTTTTAGCACCATCGTCCAAGCTAGCTGTCAGGGTGCCACTGCTTTCTACAGGTTTATATTCTGAGCCTGATTTTTGAGAGTGAGGCCTCCCCTTCTCTCTCATCTGTCATGCTCAGAATCCTGTAGGCCTCTTCACCTGTCTACCTTGTTTTGGACAGTTTTGACACTATCTTTACAGGTACTTAGTGGTAATCAGGGGCGGACTGACCATTTGGAAACTCGGGCGCTGCTCGAGGGCCCGGGGTCAGTAGGGGGCCCCATGAGATGCTCCTGGTACCTTTTTCATAGGCTTTTTTGAGTTTGGGCAAGACACAGGGGCCCCATGATCCCCTATTGCCCGGGGGCACCATGAGTTGTCAGTCCGCCCCTGGTGGTAACTATCAAAAAAAGAGAGCCTGGCTCTAGCAATCAGGTACTGCTTGTGAAATAAGAAATACAATTAACTGCTAGTGCTAGCAGAAATCAAGGATGATCTTGCTAACACTGCAGTTTTGTGGACAAAGTATCAGAGATGGCAGTGATCCAAAAAATTACACTAAAACACTGCACTTGTTGGATTGGGTGGAGAGCTAAATGCAAGTGCTGGCTGGTACTGTTAATATTGCATTTTTGGGGACATTATACTATTGTGGACCCTAGTATAGTTTCAAATATATAAAAAAAATGTAAAAAAACATTTTTTTTAATTCTAATTTTTGATT
Source organism: Staurois parvus (assembly GCF_062004578.1). Taxonomy (NCBI): domain Eukaryota; kingdom Metazoa; phylum Chordata; class Amphibia; order Anura; family Ranidae; genus Staurois; species Staurois parvus. Next base: position 1,457,619 of record NW_028317911.1, read on the forward strand.
ATAAACTAATATGGGTTTTTATTTTTACTAAAAAGATAACTGAATACACTGTGGCCAAGATTTATGATGAAATATTATTTGCAAAATTTTATAAGAAAAACACTTTTCAATTTTTGGACTTTTTCATTTATATAGCAAAAAAAAATTAAACCCCAGTGGTGAATAAATACCACCAAAATAAAGTTTTATATGTCTCAAAAAATGCTAAAATATTCATATGGGTACAGTTTTGCATGACCGCGCAATTGTCAAAGTGTAATAGCGCTGAAACATGAAAATTGGCCTGGACAGGAACGGGGGTAAAAGTTCCTGGACTTGAAGTGGTTAATTATACAGAAACTAAAACTATTTTAGCTCCAGAAAGTGGGCCTCCAGAAGGAAAAAGAGGAAGCAGCTGTGTCTGTCAATGAACATAAGAGAAATTTTACATTTTTTGTTAGGGATGCACCAAAATTCTGGTGGGCGAAACGTTTCGGCTGAAAACACCCTTTTCAGCTGTCTGCCGAAATGAAAAAAAAGCACCAATACAGGTGCTGAAAAAACCCCACCCCTTGGTAGTTCAGTTTTACCTGAGAAACCATCGATCCCGGCGCTAGGCATAGAGATGAATGAAGGAAAGATGGCCGCCACACATCTCTATGCCCTTGGAGGACCGGAGCAATGTCACTTCCGGTTCTGGCCATTTTTTTTTTAAAAGCACTAGATCAATGCTTTTTTTTTTAATCCAATGCTTTACATTGTAGAGGAGTGATGTGGGGTCTTATTGACCGAATATCTCTTCATAAAGAGGACCTGTCACTAATTATTCCTATCACAAGGGATGCATGCATTCCTTGTGATAAGAATAAAAGTGATTACAATTATTTTAAAAGGAACAGTGCAAAAAAAAAAAGAAAAAAAACATTATTATTTTTTTTAAAGTTTAACGTGCCCTCGTCCCCCCGTGCTCGCACATAGTGGTGAATGCATACGTAGGCCATGCCCACATATGTAAACGCTGTTCAAACCACACACGTGAGGTATCACCACGAACGTCAGAGCAAGAATTCTCACACTAGACCTCCTCTGTAACTTTACACTGCTAACCTGTAGACATTTTTAACCAATTCAATACCGGGCAATTTTATACCTTCCTGCCCAGGCCATTTTTCAGGTCTCAGCGCTCTCACACTTTGAATGACAATTGCGCGGTCATACAACATTGTGCCCAAACTAAAATTTTATAATTTTCTTCACACAACTAGAGCTTTCTTTTGGTGGTATTTAATCATCGCTGGGGTTTTTATTTTTTGCTAAATTAACAAAAAAGACCAAAAATTTTGAAGAAAAAACACGTTTTTCTTTGTTTCTGTTATAAAAGTTTGCAAATAAATAATTGTTCTTCATAAATTTAGGCCGAGATGTATTCTGCTACATGTCTTTGGTGAAAATAACCCAAATTAGGATCTATTATTTAGTTTGTAGGAAAGTTATAGAGTTCACAAACTATGGTATAGATCTGATTATTGATCAATCCTGAAGTACTGACAGCCAATCTAATTTCTTGAGGTCTAAGAATGTCAGAACAGTACAGATATCCCCAAATGACCCCTTTTTGCAGAGTAGACAGTCCGACGTACTTCATAAGAGGCATGGCGAGTTTTTTGAAGTTGTATTTTTTTTGTGATCATTTTTCGGAAAATTTTAAAAAAGTAAAAAAAATTATTTTCACTATTTTTTTTTACATACTGTCACCAGTGCAGTACAGCATCACCATATAACTGGCATGGCAGTGATCAGGTGACAGTGTGAAAAAAAAATTTTTTTTTAATTTTTTTTATTTTAAATTTTTTATTAAATTTTTATTTTTTTTAAGATTTTTTTTCATATCTCACTATGTCCAAAGTACCGTATTTTTCGCTCCATAAGACGCACTTTTTTCCCCTCAAAAAAGGAGGGAAAATGTCAGTGCGTCTTATGGAGCGAATATGGAGCGGCCGGTCCGGTATTTCCACCGCGGCCGTGTCAGAATACCGGGCCAGCCACTCAGCTCTACAGCGGGACCTTATGGAGATGACTGCTGACCTTTGGGGAGGTGGGGAGCGGGTACCTGAATTTGACAGGTACCCGCTCTTACTTTGTTCTTTGATCTTACCTGTTCCTCTATCCAGCGGCGCGCTGTCTTCCGGCTTCTGTAGTGTGGGCACTGGGCATGACAGCCGGATGCCAAGTGTGCATGCGCAAGAAGCGGTGCTTTTTGTGAATGGTAAGGCGGTAACTGGGACACATGACAGATCCCAGAAGCCGCCGGACCAATCACAAAGCGCAAGTGCTTCTCGCTCATGTGCACTGGGCACCCGGCTGTCATGCCGAGCGCGATCCGCAGTCTCTGGTCATCCCTGTGCTGTCCGCAGTCTCTGGTCATCCCTGTGCTGTCCGCAGTCTCTGGTCATCCCTGTACTGTGTCCGCAGTCTCTGGTCATCCCTGTGCTGTCCGCAGTCTCTGGTCATCCCTGTACTGTGTCTGCAGTCCATTAGTTCACAATTTTTTTTTCCTGTTTTCTGCCTCTAAAACCTAGGTGCGTCTTATAGTGAGGTGCGTCTTATGGAGCGAAAAATACGGTAGTACAATGTTACCATAGTAACATTGTACTACTTTGGGGAAGTTATCAATATTTTTTTTTTTGCATGCTATAAGCAAGCATTTACCTGAATGACATCGATTCATTCAGGGTTTTTTTTTTTTTTGTGCTTAGCTGTGATTTGGCCACAGCTAATCACATGACATGTGCATGTGATTAGCTGTGACCATTCACAGCTAGACACTAGTATACAATAGATGGCATGAATGAAGCCATCCATTGTATACAACTGTCATGTGACCTGCTGTGATTGGTTACAGCAGGTCACATGGTACCGGCAACCCGGGGGCCGGTACTCAGATCTGTCATCGGCCGTGTCCGAGGTACATGGCCGGTGACAGATCGCGCCACTGCGTGGCTCTGCAAGCGCGCGAACTGCGCATGAGCGGGAGGACGCCATATTGCGCCCTCCCGGAAAGCTAATACATTTTTGCGGACGCCATTTGGCCATAGGCTGGGCGTCAAATGGTTAAAGCATCACCCAGGGAGATTTTTAAGTACCGCAGTTTCACGCCATTCTACGAGCATGCAGAATTTTAAAGTGTGACATGTTGCGTATCTATTTACTCGCCGTAACATCCTCTTACATATTTTACAAAACAATTGGGGTATATATTTTTTTTTTTTTAAAAAAAGTGTAGTTTTTCCAAAACTATGTACTCATTTTTAAAAACTGCGCGTTTCAGTTTTCGGCCAAGCGCATTTGGAATTTTCGGTTTCAGCACCAGAATTTTCATTTCGGTGCACCATTTTTTGTTGTACAATTATACAGAAAATGAAACTATTTCAGCTCGAGAATAAAAATCCTCGTTTGACTCAAAATAAAAAGCGTGTATTCCAGCATTGTCTGCTGTATATTATTGGTGAGGTGAATCCCCTCATAGCCGGAGACAGGTGGCCGCCACTGCACAGCCTCCCCTCATATTACACCCGGCCAGCGGGCCCTGCGCTTAGTCAGCAGTAGGCGTGCCGGAGTGACGCGAGTTGTGGGCGGGGCTGCGTGTGACGGCTCAGTACTCCGGAGGAAGGTGAAGACATGTGGCCGGCAATGAGGCTGATCCGGCGCCAGCTGAGCTCGGTGGCCCGCGGACTGGTGTATGAGAAGCACGGAGAACCGTCGCAGGTGCTTCGGTGAGACATTGACTCCCACGTGAGATGGCCTAGAGGAGCGCGGCATGATGGGAAGAAGCGTGGTTAGGAGCATCGTATGGGAGAAGGGGGCGTGGCTAAGTGACTGCCCTTGGTTCGGCTATGACGTTGTATACCTAAAGCTGAGGGCACGGCTAAGCTAATGGGAAGATAGGTGATCGCTATGGCAATGGATGGGGTAACAGGCAATCCAGGAGAGACAAAAAATACAAAACAAAGCTGAAATTATTCTCAATTGAGTTTTCTATGCAACCTTGCTGATGTGTCTTAGCAGCGCTGGTGTCTCTGTCGCTAACACCCCGGTCATATCTGGTGCGATTTGTATGCCATGCCACTTGCAAATCGTATGCCAAGTCGGACCCTATTGCCTGCAATTAGAGCGATTAACTTGGTCGGAGCCACACCGATATCTAAAATAGTACATGCACTTTTGGTGCGATCTGCATAGACCTCTGTATAAGATGTCTTGCAAATCGCACCTGAAATCAGCATCTCACCCAACTTTTATAATCATGCGACTGCACTGTCAGGCTTGCTGTGGCCCTGGGGGGGGGGGAATTGGGGGAATTTAGGGACAGCCGTTTTGCTGTTATCTTTTTTTTTTTTTTTTAAATAAGTGCCCAGTCCTACTGGTGTGAATTGAAATCACCTCTAATGAATGTGAAAGTGTCTTACCCTGTGCGATTTGCTGCAGCGAGATTGCTATAAAGTAGTTCTTGCATTACATTTTCAGCAGTTTTGTTGCAATTTCATAGAATACATAGAATGGAAATCACACTGCAAATTGGAGGAACTTTTTGAAAATGTTCACAAATAGCAATAGAGTCTTCAGAAATCGTTCTGAAATTGTACACAGATTGTACGATTGTAAATCGCAGCGGTGTGACCGGCGATAGCAGTTTTGCCGTTCTTTCATTTTTTTTTTTTTAAAGATAAGTGCTCGGTCATACCAGTGCGATTTCCTAATTGAAATTGTATCTAATGAATGTCGGTGTCTTAGCCCCCAGTCACATCAGGTGCGATATGGCATGCAATTTGCATGCCAGGCGACTTGCCATTCGCATGGCAAGTCGCATCCTATTGTCCACAATTACAATCAGTGCGCTTCCGACTTGGTCGGAGCCGCACTGATTTCTAAAGTAGTACATGCACTACTTTTCGTGCGATTTGCATAGACATCTGTTGGGGGGGATGCTGAGGATTAACCCCTTAGATGCCAGAGTGAGTATGACAAGGATGCCTTACTGCATGTACAGACAGTTTAATTAGCAATAGCCTGAACTTCCACTTTAAGGGCTGGTCCACACCAGATGCAGTCCAGTGCGTTTATTTTTCTGTATCAAAAATGCTTGCACAGTGTTTTCCATGTATTCCAGTGACCCTAGTTCACACCAGTGCATTCAGTTTCCGGTGCAGAGGAAAATGTAGAACATGCTGCATTTGGTCTGCACAGAACCATACTGGAACATGGCAAACTACATCAAAACTGCACCGGAACTGCGTGTGGTGTGAACTGTAAGCAAAACCGTATCCGGAATGCATCCAGAGTGCATTTTTGTGATGTGAACTGGCCCTTAAGCTGAGCTCCAGACAAAAATAAAATTGTAATGTAACTCTGTACACTTTATTTTTCTACATGCAGTTCAAGTACCTCAGCCTCCTGCAGTTTATCTACAGCAGAGCTCAGACTGGAGAAGGGAGAAGCAGCACAAGGAGCCAATCGTTTGCTCTGCAGGCTAAGCAGCACACTGATGGGAGGATAGAGCAAACAGATATGAACATGAGCTCCTTGTTCTGCTGCTTCTCATTTGGTGTCCCAGGGTGGTGGAGGGGAGAAGACCTGTAAAGTTGGTCCACCAGCACATTGTGAGCTGACAGTGGCACCCACAGTTGTCAGAATAAACTGATCATGAGCTGCAGCTGATCAGTGAACATTTTCCAGTGTGTCCCTTTGTCAGAAGTCAATTAAATTCTGTCAAGTGCGGGCAGCCACACACTGATCAACATTCAGCCAGTGTAGGGACCGATTTACAGTAGTATTGTGAATTGCAGCAGAGAACGAGCAGATCTTCCCTGCTAGATAGGGCTGTGTTGTCACAGAAATAAGTACAAATCCTTTGACAGGCAAAGCAACTCCCTTAGTCACTGGTCACACCTCTGCGATTTAAAATCCCACAATTTGTGTGCACTTTCAGTGTGATTTTCTGAAGGCTTTTTTTGCTACTTGTAAGGATTTTCAATGATTTCTTGCAATTTGCAGTACACTTTTCATTATATTCTATGTATGTGAAATCGCAACAAAACTGCAGAAAAAGTAATGCAAGAACTACTTTAGAAATCATGCTGCAGGAAATCGCACATGTTAAGACACTGACATTCACATTTGTTAGATGCAATTTCAGGTGCGATTTCAATTCGCATATCGCACTTGAAATCGGTATGATCAGGCACTTTATATGAATTTTATCTCTGAAATTAAAGTGGTTGTAAATGCAGGAGGTTTTTTACTCAGGGCGCTGGCAGAAGACCCAAGAGTAGAATCAGATCTGTTCTGTGCAAAACTATTAGGCTACTTTCACACTGATCCGCCGCAAAAATGCATAGGTGTTTTTACCGTGCTTTTTTCTGCACTTTCTGAGTGGTTTTAAAGGACGTGTGACTTAAAAACTGCACCAAAAACGCTTCTCAGAGGCACTTTTCAGGTGTTTTTTAAGCATTTTTCAGACATTTTCCCATGATTTCAATGGGAAGAGGCATTTTTCTTTTTAACTCCCCAAACATACCCCAAAGAGAAGTTTTTACACTGGACCACAAGCACTATGCCTCAGTGTGAAAACATACATAGATATACATTCACATACATAATATAGTGTCTTTCTTGAGCTTTTCAGGCGCTTTTTTTTTTTTTTTTTTTTATGCAATAACGCTTCAAAAACTCCTCAGTGTGAAAGTAGCCTTGCACAGAGCAAGTAAGTATAACATGTTGTATACATGTTGTTATACCCAGGTCACAACCCAACTTTAAAATCATGTGCCTTACAGTGAAGTTTCAAAGTTGGGTGACATGCCAATTTCAGGTGCGATTTGCAAGACATCTGACACCAAAAGCAGTGCATGCACTACTTTAGAAATCGGTGTGGCTCCGTCCAAGTCAGAACCGCACAGCTGTAATTGGGGACAATAGGGTGCGACTTGGCATGCGATTTGCATCCAGTGTGACCGGGTCGTTAATAGAGAAAAAAAAAGTTTTCTAATCGCTTTAACTTGATATCAGATTTAACACTTTCAGTTGTACTTGGTGTATCTGTTTAAAAAATAGTCACAGTTTCCAAAGACTATTAAAGCGGAACTAGATCCATTATTTTAACAGTTTCAAAAAACAGTTATGTCCCTGGCAAGCCAAGATGCTAACTGTCACATTTGCTTCTACTCTCAACCAAACTGTCAAAGCATCAAATGGCCGGTGTCATAACTGATCACACGTGCAGCAACATGACAATTGCAGATCAAAGACTAAGATGGCAGCATCCTTAGCTGAAAAGAATAGGAGAGTTTACTTACTGGTCAAACCGCTGCGATTTGTTTGCAATTTCAGCTCGATTTCTGAAGACTTTATTGCTACTTGTGAAGATTTTCAACGATTTTTTGCAATTTGCAGTGCGCTTTCTATTATATTCTATGTATGTGAAATCGCAACAAAACTGCAGAAAAAGTAATGCAAGAACTACTTTTGAATCATGCTGCAGCAAATCGCAATTGTTAAGACACTGACATTCGCATTTATTAGATGCGATTTCAATTCCCAAATGGTACCTGAAATCTCACTGGTATGACCGTGCATTTAGTTCTGTTTTAAAAAAAGTATGTTTTCATCTGATTGGGTTTTTAGCTTGTCTTTAAAGTAGAACCAAACCTCCAAAAACACTCGCCTCCACCTTCCAGCAATGTGCCATGTTACAGCCCTCACTGGTCCCTGTCTTCTTCTTCACAGCTACTTTCTGGTGCCAAGTTTTCGGCTTTTTAATTGGCCTATGGGGGGAATAATATTATCACATGGGAGTCAGTCGTTCAGTCACACCAAAAGTAGCAATGTGTTTGCGGCCTGCATATGGGGTGTCATTGACCCTAGGTTCACACCCAAGCATTTTCCGCAGCATTTTGCGCTTTGCAGAAACGCACTACAGTCCATTTAACATGATTTCCTATGGGGCACATTCACACCTCCGCGTTTGCATCCGGTGCAGTTTTTGGAAAGGGTCAGGGACCGTTTTTGAATGCAAAAAAATGAGTTTTTGGTTCTTTAGACTTCAATGGAAACACTGTAGAAAAGCAAGCAGTGCGTTTTTGATGCGTTTTAGCATTTTAAATCTGCCTAGCAACAAGACATTTTTTTTTAAAAAAACACAGGTGCAAAAACACAACGCAAAACGCAATGCAGAAACGGGTCAAACACAAACTGTATAAGTGTGAACCTAGGATAACTTTTTATTGACACCCGCTGCAGATCACAAATTTACTGCATTTTGCATATACAGTTTGAATCGCATAGGAACGCACAGTGCGTTCCTATGCGTTTCAGCTGCAGGCATAGTTTGAGCCTGGCCTAAATTGGCCCAGTTGAAGGACTAAACCCACCAGGAAGCAGACCAGGATCCAAACATGCCCATGCTAATCCCTAGGTATGCCTTTTTGATTTTGGTTAAAAAAAAAAAAAAAAAAAGAAAGTTGATTGTTCCTTTTTTGTCTGTTTTTGTTTTGTAGGAAGAATCTAAATGTCTTAGAGAACCTTCAGCCTACCCCTCACCCCCAGTTTTTTTTCTATACCCCCCTTTATCAGGTGGTGGTGTAGGCACGGTATGGATACTTGCCCAGGCAACGGATCCAGCATTGTCCCACTGACATCCTTCTGTCAACAAACACTGCTTAGTCCGCGATGACGTGTTACTTGTGACGTCATCAAGAGGCCCACCAGCTCTTCCGGGTTAAGCCGGCGGAGCCTCACAATGACATGCTCCCCTCCTACTTACTGAAAGACTAAAGGCCTTTTGGGGTATGTGATGAGCATATGCCAGGAGGCCCAGTGAGCACTTTTGATTGAAAAAAACAAAATTCTTGTAGTGGAGTTGTCAAGAGGTGGGAACTTCACAAAGAGGGTGAAGATCCGCTCTAATGTACATAGGCTTAAAGTAAAAGGGTAAATCAGCAACTTTTTTTTATGTTTTATTTTTGTTTTTGGTTGAGCGTATCTCAACCTGTAAACCAAAATACAGTAGGGGGAAGGGGTGGGAGGGGGGTTTTCCTAACAGTGAAGCACACAATCTTATTTTATAGTAACCAATCTGCTTCCAGGTTTTATTGTCAAAACCTAATTGAACAAGCTGAAGTTAGAAGCTGATTGGCTACCATACATAGCTGCACCAGATTCTGTGTGCTCCAGTTTTCGTAAATCTCCCCCAAAATGTTGCAGTTTACCATAACTTAAATGCAGTGGCTGTTTTCTATTTTTTTAGCAAGTGCAAACAGTACCCATTGATCTTACCAGTAATGCATGACCTTGTCTCTTTCTGTGAGCTGAAAAGACAGCAAATACCTTTTAACCTATGGTCATTACAAAGCCACAACAGCAATCGGCTTCAGTACGGATGTAAAAATGAGGATGCACAAAGTGCTGCCATAGTCCATAGAAACAAAGTATATGGATAGATGTCTTAAAGGACAAAAATAGTGTACAAAGCACAAAACCCACACAGTAGTCATTAATTTACTTTAGGTTTTTATATGACTCCGAACTGAGTTCTGATTCACTGTTATAGTTTGTTGTGTTTTATATGCATCTTTGCTTGTTACATTATTTATTACTTATACAAAATGGGGATTATTTAATAACTAAATAATACTAATTCTCTTCTATTCTGATTAGTTTGCAGAGACTAGAGGTTGCTTCACCAACAGATTATGAAGTGAAAGTTAAAATGTTGGCTGCCCCCATAAATCCTTCTGACCTTAACATGATTCAAGGTAAGATATCTTGTGATAAATTCTTGTGGAAGAAGTTTGAACTGTGAGCATACAAATACAATTAACCTAAAAATGTACAAAGTACACCATATGCAAGTGTTTCCTTTTTTTTTTTTTTAAGGATTATTCCACCCAAAACAGATATTACCAGTTGTGATAGATGCTGGAGAGGATAAGTTCACTTTTTGCTCAAAAAATAATAAATGCACATTTGTTTTGCAGGTAAAAAAATGTGAGTTTATTACTTTTGTCTGCAGGAGCCTAGAAAGCATTGCACCAGCAATCAGCAGGTCACTGGTGCCATGCAGGTCTCCTGCAGATCTGCTTGCCCATACGGGATGTACGAGCAAGCAGATGCTTACTGACAGTTCTGTGGTAGTTCATTAAGGACTACAAGCCCACAGCCACTAAGGCTGTCGGGACTTGTAGTGCATTAATTCACGGAACTCTGTGAATGAATGATGCGGCCGTGTGGGTGGAGCCCCGCATGGCCGTGCTGTTTTCAAATCTGATAGTACAGGGGAACTTCACCCCATACTTCTGTCAGGAGGGAAGGGGGACTGTGGGCAGCGGCTGCAGCATTGGGAACATGTTAAAAGTTCCACCCTAAAAACAGGTGGAATATGTATCATGCTTTATAGGTAAACTTATCCTTTAACCACTTGACCTCCAGAGGATTTACCCCCCTTAATGACCAGGCCTCTTTTTGCTACTCGGCGCTGCACTAATTCAACTGATAACTGCGCGGTCATGCAATGCTGCACCCAAACGAAATTTACGTCCTTTTTTTCACACAAATAGAGCTTTCTTTCGGTGGTATTTGATCACCTGTGCGCTTTTTATTTTTCACGCTATAAACAAAAAAAGGCCAAAAATTTTGAAGAAAAACAATATTTTTTACTTTCAGCTATAAAAAAATATATAGTAAACTCAAAGTTGGTTATAAATTTAGGCCAAAATGTATTCTGCTACATGTTTTTGGTAAAAAAAATCCCAAGTGTATATTGATTGCTTTGTGTGAAAGTTATAGCGTCTACAAACTATGGTATAGATACTGCAATTTACGCCATTTTTTTGCTATACAGCGCTGCGCTAGTTTAACGGACAATTGCGCGGTCATGCAATATGGTACATAAATGAAATTTACATCCTTTTTTTTTTTTTTCCCCACAAATTGAGCTTTCTTTCGGTGGTATTTGATCGCCTGTGCAGTTTTTATTTTTTGTGCTATAAAAAAAAAGGCTCACAATTTTGAGGAAAAAACAATATTTTGGACTTTTTGCTATAAAACATATATCCAGTAAAAAAAAAATTAAAAATCAAATTTAGTCATAAATTTCTGCCAAAATGCATTCTGCGACATGTCTTTGCTAAAAAAAAACCCAATACATGTAAATTGGTTTACGTGAAAGTTATAGCGTTTACAAATGGCGGGAAAGATACTGGGATTTTTAGTTTTTTTTTATACTAATAATGGCGGCGATCAACGACTTATGGCGGCGATCAGGGACTTATGGCGGGACTGCGGCGGACATTCTGACACTGGGGGGGTACTGACTTGGGGTCACTGACATCCCCAGTGACACCAATACAGTGATCAGTGCAAAAAAAAAAAACACTGACACTGTACTAATGGCACTGGGGAGGAAGGGGTTAAGTTTATTTTGCAGGGAAGGGTTATCTGTGTGAAGGGGAGTGTTTTACTAGGGGGCGGGGGTGTACTGCAGGGGACATGGCTGATCTGGAGAGTGAAACTGTCCCGATCAGCTTGTCCTCGAGCTGTCAGGGAAGTGACAGAAAGCACAGCTACTGCAGCTGTGCTCTCTGTCACTGATTGCCGCCGATCGCCGGGAAATAGCCTGTAAGGACCGGCTGTGACCCAGCGACTGACATCCGCGGCTGTGATCGGCGGGACAGGTAGGGCGGCGGCACGCCTCGCGTGCGCCCCCTACCTGTTTACAAAACACACGTTTTAAAACGTGGTTTTGCCTGCCCGTGCCGCCCTGCCGCCGTATTTCTACAGTGGCAGGGCGGCAAGTGGTTAAAGTTGAATTCCAGGTAAATATAGAAGACAAACAATGCAGCTCTGTATTTATTAATACATCATCATATGTATTTTTAAATTTCATGCAGTGTATGTGTTTGAAATTGATAAGAAATCAGCCTCTTGCAATCTATTGTACAGCAGAGCTCAGTCTGACAGACATACAAGGGGCATGCCAATAAGAGAGTGCAGTGACAAAGACAGATGCAAAAGGCAGAAGAGCTCATTGGTCTGCTGCTTTCTTTATTCATTGTCCAGTCAAAAGCTGGAGGAACAAGACCTCTTACCTAACTGCAGTAGTGAAAAATCAAGTCTTCTGTCCTTCCAGACAGGGCTGTGCTGAGTGGCAGTGTGGTGAAAATTTTATTACTGCCGAAACAGAAATACAAACTCCCGGCAGGTAAAACAGACACCATATACAAATGTAATCTGTGTGTCTGGAGGTTAGCTTTAAACCATGTGAAATAGATTTTTTTTTTCTCCAAGGAAGTTTGATGAGATCTCTGCATTTCATATTCTAGGCCTGTACATATGCCATGGCCATTGCAAGGAGGTCCCAAACTCTTATAGAAAAATGCAGCAGGAAGGGTAATTATAGCAGGGAGATTTTGGTGTTGGAAGCCGATCAGCCAAAACATTATGACAGGTAAAGCCGGTGGGATATATTAGGCAGCAAGGGAACTTGATTTGTTGAAAGCAGAAAAAAATGGGCAAGCATAAGATTTCAAGCAAACAAGAGCTAAATTGTAATGGCTAGGTCACTGGGTCTGAGCATCTCGAATACTGCAGTTTTTGTGGGTTGTTCCCAGTCTGCAGTGTCTGGGCCTACCAAAAGTGGTACAAGGAAGGAAAACCAATGAACTGGTAACAGGGCAACCAAGGTTCATTGATTTACGTGTGGGGACAAAGGCTGGCCTGTGTAGTCCTATCCAAAAAAAGAGCTACTGTACAAACTGCTGAGAAAATTAATGCTGGTTCTGATGGAAAGATGTCAGAACACACAGTGCATGGTAGTTTGCTGTGCATGGGGCTGCATAGCTGAAGTCAGGGTAGGGTGTCCGTGCTGACCCGTGCTTCCATCCAAAAGCACCTACAATGGGCATGTAAGCATTAAAACTGGCTCATGGAGCAATGGAAGAAGGTGGCCTGGTCTGCTGAATTCAAGAATGGTTTGAGGAACACAACAACGAGTTTGAGGTGTTGACTTGACCTCAAAATCCTCCAGGTCTCAATCCAATCGACCATCTGTGAGATGTGGTAGTAAAAAAAAGTCTGACCGATGGAGGCCCCACCTTGCAAATGACAGGACTCAAAGGACCTGTTCCTGGTGGCTTAGTGCCAGATGCTACAGCATACTTCAGAAGTCTAGTGGAGCCCATGTTATGATGAGTAGCCATAATGTTATGGCTGATTGCTGTATAAAGCCAAGGACTGCTACAGTTCAACAAGTTACATCACTTTTGGGTAAACTGATTCTTTATACACACAATTTAAGCTGCATATGCAGAGTTTTTAAGGGTTTGTGTCAATGGCTTTGTGCTTGTGTTGATGACATCAATATGCCACCAGTTTGACATGATTTTGAGATCCTTCAGAATTCATTGACAGGTGTGTTTGAAGTTGGTGAAAAGGAGGTCAATTTTACGTCAAACAGGTTTTGAATTCCCATAGGCTTGTATGGATATTCAAAATCTTTTTCAAGCTAACAAAAGCTTGTCATATCATATCCTAAGGCCTTTGTCTATGACTGTGAACCTTTGTAAGTGACAACATTGTGCAATACCTTATGTTTTCACAGGAACTTATGCTTTGCTGCCCCAGTTACCAGCTGTAGGGGGCAATGAAGGAGTAGGTGTGGTGGCAGCGGTAGGACGTCATGTGTCCTCAGTGAGGCCTGGAGATTGGGTCATTCCAGTGGATGCTGGATTAGGTAATAAAGTATCTAAACTTCTTTTTTTTTTTTTTTTTCTTTTTCCCATTTTAACAGACTTTTGTTATTTTTAAGAGGAGAGATTAGGACATTTGCTACTCTGAATGTTTAGAGCCTGACTCCATGTTTTAGTGAACTTTAGTTTGTTTGGACCCCTCTGATCCAAGCAAACTATTTGCGTCACTAACACTTTCAGCGGCTCTTAGCAGTGTATGAATTCTATGTAGTCTCAGCGACACACAACATATAGCAGTGTGTTCTGTCAGCAGGGTATGAACTTCTGGTTCCCAAAACAAAATCAAGTTTGGTTGAGTACTGCTTGGCCTCCCACTGGAAGCTTTTTATTTTGTGAATGCTTAGGCATTGTACAGTGGGGAAAATGATTATTTAATCCCCTGCAGATTTTGTAAATTTGCCCACTTTCAAAGAAATGAAGGGTCTATAATTTTTATCATAGGTGTATTTTAAATGATGGCGACAGAATACCAACAAAAATCCAGAAAAAAAAACACATGATACAAATGTTATAAATTGAGTTGCAGTTCAATAAGTATTTGATCTCCAAGCAAAATATGACTTGGTGCAGACACCCTTGTTGGCAAGCACAGAGGTAAGGCGTTTCTTGTAGTTGGTTACCAGGTTTGCACACATCTCAGGAGGGATTTTGGTCCACTCTTCTTTTTCTAAATCCTTAATGTTACTTGGCTGTCAATTGGCAACTTGAAGTTTCAGCCCTCTATAAATTTTTTATAGGATTAGAGTCTGGAAATTGGCTAGACCACTCCATGACCTTAATGTGCTTCTTCTTGAGCCACTCCTTTGTTGCCTTGGCGGTATGTTTTGGGTCATTGTCATGCTGGAAGACCCATCCAGAACCCATCTTCATTGTTTTGTCTCAGGGAAGAAGGTTCTCATCCAAGATGTTTCAATACATGTCCCTGTCCATTGGCCCCTCAATGCGGTAAAGTCAGATTTAGCAGAGAAACCGTCCCAAAGAATAATGTTTTCACCTCCGTGCTTGACTGTAGGGATGGTGTTCTTAGGGTCATAGTTACCAATTTTCTTCCTCAAAACATGGCGAGTCGAGTTAATACCACAAAGCTCAATTTTGGTCTCATCTGACCACAGCACTTTCTCCCAATCCTTCTGAATCATTTAGATGTTCATTGGCAAACTACAGATGGGCATGTACATGTGCCTTCTTGAGGAGGGGGACCTTGCTGGCGCTGCAGGATTTCAGTCCATGGCAACGTATTGTGTTACCAATGGTTTGTTTGGTGACTGTGGTCCCAACTGTCTTGAGATCACTCACAAGCTCCTCCCGTGTAGTTCTTGGCTGATCTCTCACTTTTCTCATAATTCTTACTCCATGAGGCGAAATCTTGCATGGAGCTCCAGACCGAGGGCGATTGATGTTTATTTTATATTTCTTCCATTTGCGAATAATCGCTCCAACTGTTGTCTCCTTCTCACCAAGCTTCTTGCAGATGGTCTTGTAGCCCATTCCAGCCTTGTGCAGGTCTACAATTTTGTCCCTGACATCCTTTGACAGCTTTTTGGTCTTGGCCATGATGGTGCAGTTTGAATGGAAGAAAGAGATTCTGTGGACAGGTGTCTTTTTTTATACACATAACGAGTTGTCATTAGAAGCACCTTCTTAAATTGACAGGACAAATTTGTGTACCACATGAGTGCACAGCCAGTCTGTGGGAGCCAGAATTATTGTTGGTAGGGGATCAAATACTTCTTTTACTCATCGAACTGCAATTCAATTTATAACATTTGTATCGTGTTTTTTCCGGATTTGTGGTTGATATTCTGTCTCATGTAAAATACAGCTATGATAAAGCTTATAGAACCTTCATTTCTTTGTAAATGGGCAAACTTACAAAATCTGCAGGGGATCAAATAATTATTTTCCCCACTGTGTATATATTTCTATATTTTGCAAAAAAAAAGGGGGGGGACCATCAGAGTTTGCTAACCAAATCTTTTTCTCCAGGCACATGGCGTACAGAGGGAATTTTCCGTGAGTCAGCACTAGTACGAGTCCCAAGTGACATATCCATAGAGGGAGCAGCAACTCTGAGCGTTAACCCCTGTACTGCATACAGATTACTGTCTGATTATGAGACTCTGCGACCAGGTAAGTGTCAAGGAACAGGTGAGATCACAGATGGAAAAATTGCTTTACAAAGCTTGCTTTATATTTTTACTTCCTTTTTTCACAGGTGATTCCGTAATACAGAATGCCAGCAATAGTGGTGTTGGTCAGGCTGTTATACAGATTGCAGAATCATTGGGCATTACTACCATTAACATAGTAAGGGATAGGTATGTACATTTCTATATTATGTGATGAGACTTTTGTAACATGGGACACTTCCCCCAGAATCTAGATAAAATGACTCCATACAATAGTTGTGTACTGTATATAATTTAGCTATGTATCCTTGTTCTTAGGCATTAGCGACTGACACATTAGCTTTCTAAAATATTATCACTACCTGTCTTAGGCAGCTTATAACTAGTCAGCATTGCAAAATTATTGTTAAAGAAAGAAAGTTTTAAGACTGTCTTGGATCCAGGGTCAGAAAAAGATTCTCTAGTGCCCAACGTGAAACCGCTAAACAGCCACCCACCTTTTTCCCCCAAGCTGAGATGTGTACAGTGGCCAGGCCAGTGCAGAAATGACAGCCACTGGTCCTAGAGTTAACCCATTTTGGTCCAAGGACAAGAGAATGAGATGCGAGGAAGATGTGATATGGTTGAAGTAGTGTGATTTAGTCATGATCAACATTTTAAAACACCATTATTTTAACCAACATTAATTCTGGGAAATAAAATAGTTTGTAACTCATCAAAAAGAGCAGATTGTATTCTGTGATTCATCCCTTTTTTAAATAATTCTGTTTCTGGTACAATGAAGTGCTGCAAAGTGGTTAAAAGTGGGCTACAACTGTTGCCAGGGATAGAGAAACAGGAAGTGGCTGTCTGACTGACAGCTCGAGACTGCAAATTACAGTGTATGGGTTGTTCCCCAAACACAATGTAATTTTCAGAGCGTTTTCAGAGCGTTGACGACTGTGTACCGCTCTCTGTGCATCACTAGTGGTTGTCACATAGACAGCAGAGCTGCACTGATTATATCTAGAGAGCCAGGTTCTAGTGTATGCTAGAGGACTAGGCTGTCAGTTTGACAGCTTTGGTCCTGCTCAGTGCAGGATACTGCTGGGCAATGCAGAGGAAGGAGAGGTTTTGCTGTTAATCTCCCCCATTGCCTTAGCCCAGCCCTGCTTGAATCTGGTTTCCATCTGAAAGTTGCCTGAGGCAGTGCTTTCCTCAGCTAGTTTTATAAATTAGGCCAGATAAAGTGTCCTGCTTACCTTTTTAGTTTAGGATTAGATTATATTTTAGGGGTCACTCAAGCATCAGTCCAAAAAAAAAGTCACAGTAGTACAAGTCTTACTCGACAAACAATACACACAGCATTTTTCATTGCATTATCTTTCCTGAACAAATGGTTTAGAAATTAAGGCTACTAATGAGAAAAACTATATGAGCCTTCTGGATTTATGACCTCTTTAGAATTCTTTTGGCTGCAGTATAGCCTGATCAAGATAATTCTGATTCTGAATATGCCCAAATACACCTATATATACTGTATACAGGACATGACACCTGTAGTATCAGTTTTTTTTTCCTTTTTTTTTGCTTTTTTTTGTTTATAAGGATACTCCCACAGGGTTCCCTAAAAATGTAAAGTTTATTATGACAGAGTATTTTTTTTGACCGTACCTAATTGCTAGCTGTAGTAATGAATAGTTAGAGCTCAGTGTAAAATGGGGGTCAGCAACCTGTAGATGGCAGCCAGGTGGCTGGCAGACCATGATCTGCGCTTGCTGACTCACCATACCAGAGCATCAGAGTGCAATGCAGGGCGAATACTTGTAAAGTTGGAGCTGTACTAGGGAGCAAGAGCCGCATAAGCCAATACCTCCTTTGTAGTGCTGGCTCCTGTCCCATGCGAAGTGATACCAACTTCACTCCACCTGTTAGCCCGGCTAGTGGTCTGCAGAGTGATGCCAACAGTAGGAAAGAAGAGATCTTCAGGTTACTATGAAGCAATACACTGGGCATCATAGTATAGGGCTGCTTTCACATTGAAGTGCTGCAGTTTACCCACATACTTTCTGAAAGCGCACCAAACTCCTGAATGCATGCGTTTCGGTGTGCTTTCAGAAAGTGCCCCACACCTGCAGGATATAATAGAAGTCTTTGGAAAAGCTTAGCTAACCCATAAAAGTCGCAGATACACCCCCAATGCAGGTAAACCACAACACAGTGCAATAGCAGCCTTATAAGAGGGCTCAGGACAGTATTATTTATTTCAGGTACTTATATAGCGCCGTCAATTTACAGCGCTCTTTACATACTCTCTCTCTGTGTGTGTGTGTGTGTGTGTTGTACATTCACATCAGTCCCTATCCCTCAAGGGGCGTACAATCTAAGGTCCTTATCTTACATACACACACATATTAGGGCCAGTTTAGACCAGATCCAATTAACCTACCAGCATGTCTTTGGAGTGGGGGAGGAAACCGGAGTATCTGTAAGAAACCCATGCAAGTCCAGGCAGGTGGTGTTGTGGTTGGGATTCAAACCAACAACCCTAGTAATGCCAGGTGGAAGTGCTAACTATTTAGCCACTGTGCTGCCTGGTAAGGGTTAGGGTTAATTTACATGTGCAGATTGGGGGGGTGGTCAAACTCCATAGTTAAGACATATTTTAACACCCCCTGCCCCAACCACACCCCTTTTAGCTGAAGTGGCAAGGGGTGTACACAAGTTGCAGCCGTAGCAGGTGTCACATGCTCTGTCGTGGTTGGTGGGTGTAGCACCTGCCAAACATGACCCATTCAAGTGAATATGGCCGCTCTGCAAGTACCCTGAGAAATAAAAGATGTATCTCCTGCGCCTCCAATAATACTATTAAAATACAGCAGCCAGCACTACGGATGCCACAATCAGAGCACCCACAATAGAAAGAGGATAGAAATAGAAAAACAGTGCGGCGCTTCTATAACCTAGATGTAATACAGATAACTTATCACATGTAACTAATAAGTGATAAATAAGTGATACCACACAGTAAAGTGACTAAAGCACAATAACATGAATAGTGTCCATGTGGAAAAAAATGAAGTCATGCAGGTGTGCACTTCAAATGCCAATCCTCAGACAGGTGGAGTGCCCCCCTCCTCACATAAATGGAGTGCCAATCTGCAGACACTACAAGTGCCAATCCTCAGACAGGTGGAGTGCCCCCTCACCTTCCTGCCCAGGCCCCACAGGACCAACGAGCCTTGGGTATATAATCGCTCTATACCCCTGAGCGTGGATGGATCCCTCTGCTGATGGGTTCCCCGGATGTCAGTATTGGACTTCTCCTCCTCTTAACTCCTATGTAGATCGTTGGTAGTAGCGATAGGTCTCCCTCCCTCACGATAACAAATGAGGAAAGAGAGCTTGCATAGTGTAAAACCGCTTTATTCAGACAATAAAAAGTGAAGAAACGTACTCACATGCTTCTAAAACAAATCAGGCCTTGTCACCACTCAGAGGGTGTACTGTATTCAGGACCAGGTGCACCAAGATGGCGCCCGCGCCGGATGTGACGTCAGAACGTTCAGTCGTATCAGCTCCTCCCCTTGGCGTATCTACGCGTTACGTCACTCACACACGTGACTTCATCAGGATAACGCCCATCCCGGGTGGAGCTTTATTTATCCCAATCGCTGGCCAATCAGTAATATAAGTGGGCTGAGCTTCACCGCCATAATAGTGGAGCTCACCTAGTGTGTATAGTCATCGGGGACGTCTAGTGACTAAACGGGCCCGACCCTCTCAGGTATACAGATACCTATTAAGTCTTAATGGGATAATACCTTGTCTAACATATAATAAAATCATAAGCAGGCAAGAACCTGGCATATATAGAACAATCATAACGATAAGGGTAAAAATGATTATAAGGAGGATATTAGGAAAAACTAAAAACTTAAAAAATTCCTTTATGAAACCATTCTATACCATCAGGTAGAATATATGGGATGACACCTGTCACTGTCAAAAAAATATGAAAAAAATGTATAAAAACTGTGTTACTAAGGACAATACATATGTAAAGGGTAGGGGTATCTATACCAAAAATGATACCTCACTGTAATAATAAAACCTAAAATCTACATAATAATATATATATACTAAAAAACCCAAAAGGTCATATGTATACGGTACACCATCATCATGATAGCTTAATTAAGCAGCATCCTAAGCCCATACCCACCACATATCTTGGTCATGTTACATACATAGGCTAATAGTGTCCAAACCTTCATCAATAAATCCAAGGTGAGCATGGATGAGGAATACACTAGTCATTACTTTAGAAGTTACTAATGAAGCAGTTTAAGTCAAATTCTACGTTCAAACCTCTCGGGTATTGGGACCTCATCAAAAAGATCCATTTTGACTCTGCCTGGCTAATGGCTCTGATCTTGTTGCTTCCTCTCCAGTGGTTGTTAAATTTCTCTATACCCCAAAACTTTAATTTCGTTGGGTCGCTTTTATGATGTATAGCAAAATGTTTGGAAACACTATGTTTGGTGTGCCCTTTTTTAATATTCTGCACGTGTTCTCGGATCCTTTTCCACATAGGTCTCTTGGTTCTGCCAATATATTGAAGTCCACACTCACACTGGAGGCCATATACTACACCTGCTGTCTGACAGGATATAAAGTCCTTGATAGTATATGTCACTCCAGTTGTTGTTGCCTGAAATTGTTTTCTTCTTATATTTAAACCCTTTGTCTCCCTACACGCATAGCAGGTCTTGCAGGGGTAGAACCCTTTTAGGTCAATAATCGTGGTTCTTAGATTAGTCTGGGGTGGATCAATCACATTCTTTACCAAACGAGTTCTAATATTTGGAGCCTTTCTATAGATGAATTTTGGTTTAGCAGGTATAACTTTCGTCAAGACTGGGTCTGATTGTAAAATGGACCAGTATTTCGAGAAAATCTTCTCGATCCTTTTGTGGTGTATGTTATAATCTAGAACAATAGGTACCAAGTCCTCTAGTTGTTTTGTTTGTTCTTTATCCTTAAGTAATTGGGTTCTGTCCATATGTTCTACCTCCTCCATCTTGCTTGCAATAAAGTCCTTGTTATAGCCTTTTTGCTCAAACCTGTCCCCTAGTTTCTGAACTTGTGCTTTATAGTCATCCACATTGGTACAATTCCTTCGCAGGCGGACAAATTGTCCTTTGGGGATATTAAGGAGCCATTGGGGGTAATGGCAACTGTCTAGAGAAATATAGCCATTTCTGTCTACATTTTTAAAATAAGTAGTGGTTAGCAGTTTGTCATTCTTAATTGATATGTTAAGGTCCAAGAAGTGTATGTCTTCCCTACTAGTTTCCCAGGAGAAAACAATGTTCTTATCATTGGTGTTAAGTGACTGCAGAAATACTTGTAAGGAGTCCTCATCACCCCGCCATAGGATTATCACGTCATCGATGTATCGTTTGTATAGTACTAACTCGTCCGGTATTTTACAGTAGACGGAGTGCTGTTCCCAGTGGGCCATAAAAAGATTTGCTACACTCGGTGCAAAACGGGCACCCATGGCAACCCCCTTAATTTGTTGGAAGAATTGGTGTCCGTGCCAGAAATAGTTGTGAGTGAGGCAGAAATCCAGACACTCAACAATGTATTTCTGTTGTTTCCTCAAGAGGTTGCTATATGTTCTCAATCCCCAACTGGTAGATGTAATCGCGTTCTCATGGTCTATGATGGTATATAGCGAGGAAACTAAGGTGGGATGTCCCCATAGGGGATGGGCTGGGATGGGCTAACAGATGAGGAGTCAATTGAGGAATGGTTCGATTTCTTCCATGAGAAGGGGCTGGAATTTATTACATTCCTGATGAAAAGAAAACAAAAGAAAATGCGGAATATAGAGAAACTTATAGATGACATTAGGACCAGAATAGAACCATTTAAGGAATCACAAGAGATGTTAAATTTAAGCCAGCGATTAAATAAAGATCTAGAAAAATCTGAACAGGAGATTAAACATAGAAAAATTAAGAAATATCAGAGAGATTTGAGCGATTTCAGGAAGGATCAGGTGTTTAAATGGCAAGATAATCTGAATGCCACAGCATCTGCGTCGGTAGATACATCCCCACATAATGAACCCAAATCTGATATTACCACAGGGACTCTATTGAAAGATAATATACGGGATGTGAGACCAGTTAGCAAACCGCAAGAACACCCGAAAAATAATGACTACCATACACCGACTAATAAAGGGAAATCAAAGGGTAAAGGACCACCATACAATAGACCTCAGGGGAATGGTTATGGGAACCAATGGAGACCACAACATCCACAATTCAGGCCCCATTATCCGCCAAGAAATAATTTTAACCCGTACCCAAATGATCGCCAATATAGACCACCTAATAGAGATCAAGGATATTACCGTAACGACAGGAACTACTACCAGCCATATGATATGAGAAGCCCACTACCAACATATAATCGCTATGAACCCCTTGGATATGACTACCCGCAGGATAATTTTTTAGAGAGGGGCAGAATAGTGAAAAGCCCAGGGGGGGAAAGAGGAAGGAGCCCAATAAAAAATACAGAGGGTGTAGAGCAGGAGCAAGAGAAAAAAAGAAAAAGAGACCACTAGGGGTTGGGGTTTTCAATCTGAGTGGGGAGACACTGTCTATAGAAGAGTTGGAAGTGCTAGATAAGGGTCTCAAATTTGCCCCACCCAAACCGGCTAATAGGTTTGATGTATATGTGGATCTACTTAAATTTACTAGGAAATTAAACATTAAAAAATATTTTCTAGGTTTACCAGGTAGCTCAAAGAGGGCTATTAAAGAGACCAGCAGTATTGTACATACAGAACTTAGGAACAAGTCACTGTTCAACCCACAACTAAATAAGAATAATCAGATTGAAGTGTTTAAGAAGATGATTCAATCAGATATAGAGACGGTCAAATTACCCCACATTCCCTGTAATGGAAGAATCAAAGCAGGTATTAAGAAACTGTCACAACGAACGGATATAGTAGTAAGACCAGCAGATAAAGGGGGGGGGATTGTAGTTCTGTCAAAAAATCAATACTTAGGAGAACTTAATTCACAATTAAAAGATATCACCACATATAAAATATTGCATAAAGATCCTACTATGAAATATAGGAAAGAACTCGAAATTCTGATAGATAAAGGAGTACAGAGGAACATCCTCAATAAGAAAGAAGCTAGATATCTTTTACCGGACACATGCAGAATACCCATTATTTACCTAGTTCCCAAAATTCACAAAGACCTCCATAACCCCCCGGGAAGACCCATTGTGAATGGGATCGATTCTATCCTATCAAGGCTAGGGCAATATGTAGATACGTTTCTACAGCCACTAGTCAAAAACACAGTCTCTTACCTCAAAGACACCAAACATTTGATTCAAACTTTAACTACGATCCAAGATACCAGAGAATTATGGTTAGCGAGTGCAGATGTTTCCTCGCTATATACCATCATAGACCATGAGAACGCGATTACATCTACCAGTTGGGGATTGAGAACATATAGCAACCTCTTGAGGAAACAACAGAAATACATTGTTGAGTGTCTGGATTTCTGCCTCACTCACAACTATTTCTGGCACGGACACCAATTCTTCCAACAAATTAAGGGGGTTGCCATGGGTGCCCGTTTTGCACCGAGTGTAGCAAATCTTTTTATGGCCCACTGGGAACAGCACTCCGTCTACTGTAAAATACCGGACGAGTTAGTACTATACAAACGATACATCGATGACGTGATAATCCTATGGCGGGGTGATGAGGACTCCTTACAAGTATTTCTGCAGTCACTTAACACCAATGATAAGAACATTGTTTTCTCCTGGGAAACTAGTAGGGAAGACATACACTTCTTGGACCTTAACATATCAATTAAGAATGACAAACTGCTAACCACTACTTATTTTAAAAATGTAGACAGAAATGGCTATATTTCTCTAGACAGTTGCCATTACCCCCAATGGCTCCTTAATATCCCCAAAGGACAATTTGTCCGCCTGCGAAGGAATTGTACCAATGTGGATGACTATAAAGCACAAGTTCAGAAACTAGGGGACAGGTTTGAGCAAAAAGGCTATAACAAGGACTTTATTGCAAGCAAGATGGAGGAGGTAGAACATATGGACAGAACCCAATTACTTAAGGATAAAGAACAAACAAAACAACTAGAGGACTTGGTACCTATTGTTCTAGATTATAACATACACCACAAAAGGATCGAGAAGATTTTCTCGAAATACTGGTCCATTTTACAATCAGACCCAGTCTTGACGAAAGTTATACCTGCTAAACCAAAATTCATCTATAGAAAGGCTCCAAATATTAGAACTCGTTTGGTAAAGAATGTGATTGATCCACCCCAGACTAATCTAAGAACCACGATTATTGACCTAAAAGGGTTCTACCCCTGCAAGACCTGCTATGCGTGTAGGGAGACAAAGGGTTTAAATATAAGAAGAAAACAATTTCAGGCAACAACAACTGGAGTGACATATACTATCAAGGACTTTATATCCTGTCAGACAGCAGGTGTAGTATATGGCCTCCAGTGTGAGTGTGGACTTCAATATATTGGCAGAACCAAGAGACCTATGTGGAAAAGGATCCGAGAACACGTGCAGAATATTAAAAAAGGGCACACCAAACATAGTGTTTCCAAACATTTTGCTATACATCATAAAAGCGACCCAACGAAATTAAAGTTTTGGGGTATAGAGAAATTTAACAACCACTGGAGAGGAAGCAACAAGATCAGAGCCATTAGCCAGGCAGAGTCAAAATGGATCTTTTTGATGAGGTCCCAATACCCGAGAGGTTTGAACGTAGAATTTGACTTAAACTGCTTCATTAGTAACTTCTAAAGTAATGACTAGTGTATTCCTCATCCATGCTCACCTTGGATTTATTGATGAAGGTTTGGACACTATTAGCCTATGTATGTAACATGACCAAGATATGTGGTGGGTATGGGCTTAGGATGCTGCTTAATTAAGCTATCATGATGATGGTGTACCGTATACATATGACCTTTTGGGTTTTTTAGTATATATATATTATTATGTAGATTTTAGGTTTTATTATTACAGTGAGGTATCATTTTTGGTATAGATACCCCTACCCTTTACATATGTATTGTCCTTAGTAACACAGTTTTTATACATTTTTTTCATATTTTTTTGACAGTGACAGGTGTCATCCCATATATTCTACCTGATGGTATAGAATGGTTTCATAAAGGAATTTTTTAAGTTTTTAGTTTTTCCTAATATCCTCCTTATAATCATTTTTACCCTTATCGTTATGATTGTTCTATATATGCCAGGTTCTTGCCTGCTTATGATTTTATTATATGTTAGACAAGGTATTATCCCATTAAGACTTAATAGGTATCTGTATACCTGAGAGGGTCGGGCCCGTTTAGTCACTAGACGTCCCCGATGACTATACACACTAGGTGAGCTCCACTATTATGGCGGTGAAGCTCAGCCCACTTATATTACTGATTGGCCAGCGATTGGGATAAATAAAGCTCCACCCGGGATGGGCGTTATCCTGATGAAGTCACGTGTGTGAGTGACGTAACGCGTAGATACGCCAAGGGGAGGAGCTGATACGACTGAACGTTCTGACGTCACATCCGGCGCGGGCGCCATCTTGGTGCACCTGGTCCTGAATACAGTACACCCTCTGAGTGGTGACAAGGCCTGATTTGTTTTAGAAGCATGTGAGTACGTTTCTTCACTTTTTATTGTCTGAATAAAGCGGTTTTACACTATGCAAGCTCTCTTTCCTCATTTGTTATCGTGAGGGAGGGAGACCTATCGCTACTACCAACGATCTACATAGGAGTTAAGAGGAGGAGAAGTCCAATACTGACATCCGGGGAACCCATCAGCAGAGGGATCCATCCACGCTCAGGGGTATAGAGCGATTATATACCCAAGGCTCGTTGGTCCTGTGGGGCCTGGGCAGGAAGGTGAGGGGGCACTCCACCTGTCTGAGGATTGGCACTTGTAGTGTCTGCAGATTGGCACTCCATTTATGTGAGGAGGGGGGCACTCCACCTGTCTGAGGATTGGCATTTGAAGTGCACACCTGCATGACTTCATTTTTTTCCACATGGACACTATTCATGTTATTGTGCTTTAGTCACTTTACTGTGTGGTATCACTTATTTATCACTTATTAGTTACATGTGATAAGTTATCTGTATTACATCTAGGTTATAGAAGCGCCGCACTGTTTTTCTATTTCTGCAAGTACCCTGCAGCCTTGTTCAGTACAACAAACAAGGGGTTAAAACAGACAGCGGTGTGTTGCTTTCTCACAACCTGTTTTAACACCTTTGACCCCACAGACGCATGCAGTTGCAAGGCGCCTGCAGAGTGGCTTCATTGACTTGAATGGGTCGCGATTAGTAGGTGGTAGCACCCACCAAAAGCAACGGGGTTTAATTCCTGCTGCGGCACATGCATACCTTTTGGCTGCTGGCTCAGCTACTAAATAGGGTAGGGATTGAGGTAGGTGAAACCGCGACAACCCAATCCCCCCACGTTGTGTGTGAACGAGCCCTAAGGGTGCCGTTGCCAAATGCATCTAAGGGCTCATTCACAAGTGCAGCAGACACTGCTGCTCCTCCAAATGCGGTCTAAGTGTGTTTGACAGGTGGTAAGGAGGCGATATGTTGCCTCCTTACCACCTGATGTAAACTCGTGATGATGACATGGTAGTACGGCAATTACAGATTTAAATTAAGTGTGAGGAAGCGACGCTGCCCGGTGATCTTTGACTTCTCCTATGTCATTTAGGTAGATCTCCACCTATTTAAGGTTACCTACCCCTGGTGTAAAGTAACAGGTAGAAAACAATTTCAGAACCGGTACATTCTAATCACTGTGTTCTTTGATCTCCTAGAGGATAACCAACCTTCTGATAGTCTTCTCTATATTTCTGCAGGCAAGATCTTCGGAGCCTGGTGCAGAGACTTCATGATTTGGGAGCAGATCATGTCATCACAGAGGAACAGCTGCGCAAGCCAGAGATGAAGGATTTATTTAAGGTAAGACCAGTCATCTTGTCCGTTACACATATTACCGCTTCCATGTCTGTGATGCTCTAACTATGTCTCTTACAGACCTGCCCCCGCCCACGATTAGCATTGAACTGTGTTGGAGGCAAAAGCACAACTGAAATGTTGCGTCATTTAGAGTAAGTAGCCTTAACAATTTCATTACCAGGCTCAGCCTCCCATTATTTACTTTTTCTTTTTCACTTTCAGCTTTCAAGTTAGTAAAATGTCCCCGTGGCATATAGTTTCTGAATGCATAGAGCCTGTAGAATATGGTGCTACTGATTTAGTATGTTTCCTGAGCGTTCTTAGCACACAAAAATACTGCATAACTTTCAAAATTCTTATGAAATCTAAACTATAAAATATTATAATGTTCATAAATTACAAATATTGTAAAGTTTTAATTTTGGCTTTTTTGCAAACAGAAAATTGAAGGAATGCCAAAGTATGAATAAGCAACTTTAGGTGTATGCATCTGCCCGTATGTATGTAACTGCAGTGCAGTAGGTTGCAGTGCCATTCATTTTCAAGTGGACCCAAGCAAACCTTGCTAGCACATCTCAGGGAATGTGCTTCAGCACACAACAGTGCAGAGATGCTTAGGAAAGCGGCTGATTTTCTAACAGTGATCGCTGTCAAGAGTTATTAACTGTTAGAAACTATCCAACTTCAGATTCACATGCCATATTATACAACCACGCCTGGCCTCAGAGACCCTTTGGGAGCGCGCAGGCTCCCTATTTATGCTCTGTTGGCATCAAAACACACCCTGTGCATGTGGTCATAAATTTGCCCACTGTATCAGGTGACATATACAATGTGCATTTGACATAATGACATCATGCTGTTCAAGCCATGCATTTGTGGAGTGCAATGACATGTGTTTCAGCAGCCCATAAGCATGTATAGACTGCAGTCATGGAGGAGGGTTTTTGCATTTCAGTTCTACCCACCTCCACCAAACACTCCAGACTAGAACAATCCATGGAGGCCAAGCAAACGGACAAACATAAGAAAAAATCTGAAGGGGAGTAGAAAAGAGAATGTCATAGCCTCTCCAATACATCCCTGGCCCTATATCCAGATGTTAAAAGGACTCCAGCACAAATGTGGTCCTAAAACATAGTCAAATGCAGATATCCTGTTTTAAACATGTAATCACGTACCATATAATATAAGACCTAATAAAAACACAGCTTTATAGCTGGTAGATTAAGACCAGGTTTACAAGTAGTTTTTTAAATTGTAAATTCTTTTCATTTCAGTTTAAAGTAACACTTTATCAAAGTAGGGTTTTGATGGATCTTGAAAAAAGTAAAAGAATGAATGGAACCACTGCACCATGCCTATCTATTAGTATTGATAAGTGACCAATACTAAAAGATCATAAATCCTGCACCACAATGGCTGCTTTGTTTTGCCAATATAGAAGTATTCACATTGACCCTGTAGCATGTAATTTGCGACAGCATTGTATTAACTGTTACAGGCTCTTGTACCTATATCAGCTTGGAAGCTACAACAAGTTAACGATCTGAGGTGGAGCATTTGCTCACATATTCCTATTTTTTTTTTTTCAACTGGTTATCTAAAAGGAAACTGTTGAAATGAATACATGGTCTACCATGCCTAACCTCCCAAAAACATAGTTCCTAGATATAGTAGTTTGAGTTAGGCTGGCCATACATGAGTTTTTTTTTTTTGTTTTTTTTTTTGTTTTGTTTTGTTTTTTTTTTCCCTGCTGTGCTATTGTATTCCAACAGCAGGGAGACCCCCGTGCCATCAGAATACACTGATCAGCACTGCCGGCTGTAACTGGCAGAGCTGATCGAGAGGAAATGTTAAAATTCTCTAACAGGCGGGTTGTACACCAGTCAAGCAATGGATTGACAAATATATATATATATATATATATATATATATATATATATATATATATATATATATATATATATTTCAACATTAACGACATATATACATTTTTGTTTTTTTTATACGGCCCATTAAACACCAGTTCTGGTGTCAAGCCTTTGTTTTCTCCATTTTTCGTTGCCAATCATACGAAGCTCCTTTGTCACAAATTATGTATGCAAACCGTTATCACTAATCATGAACGTCTTGTAGTTCTGCTGCTCTGAGAAAGTTTGTGACTACTGCCACCGCTATATTTACATTTGGTGTTGGCATGTGCCATTTTTCCTGTGCTGGCATTGAGGTTGTACAATTAAATTCAATTGCACACTTGGTTTCAAATGTAGTAGAAATGAGAGTGACAGTGTTTTGTTGTTAACTTTTAGTTATGGTGGGACTATGGTTACCTATGGAGGAATGGCTAAACAGCCTGTTACTGTTCCTGTGGTGAGTAATCCACTATCTGATATTAAATGTAAAATGTCTTTTTGTTCTAAAGCTCAATCTATAGTCAAAGTGACCTATACCCAACAAAAACAAAACAATTTGTTGGGATAGATAAAAAATATTAGTAGGGATAAAATATTTGCGTATCCTGGAGAAAATACAACTGCAGTCTTTCTTTAGTGCAACCACTGAAGGCCTGGGCACTTAACCAGGTGATCTCTGCTAAAAGCGAGGATGACCAAATCCAAATTAGGTTCCTTCTTTTTAACAGACAAAGCAAGACCAGGTCATTAGGCCTTTAGATTTGTAACAAGCATGTGGCTGAAGACAGCTGTTAGAAAAAAAGACTCTAATATTTATTTTATTTTATTTTTCAGTAGAGTGGGGAGCTGTTAGCGATTAAAACCTGATAATGGGTCAGTGTCTTCCTGTACCAGTGAGATCTGTTCTTCAAGTTTTGTTTTCTGGAGATGCAGACAAAAAGTAAAAGGGCATCTCTCATGTGAGGATGTAGAACATTCTGGATGAATTTTATTGTTTTCTATCTCTTCCTCACACTACTAGAATATTGTAATATGATAAGACCAAATTGCATAAACTCAACCATACATTGGCCAATCTGGCATAGTAATGCTCACATAGTGGTAAAATATGATTCATAGGGTGACATTAGTGACAAATCAATAAACTGAAGGAAATGGTGCGTGGTGATCTATGGATCCAACTTGCCGTTAAAAAGAATCTAGTGCAATTATGCGCTTACCAAAAGTACATACAATCTGGGCGTTGTATGTATATCATATCCGAGGTAACATCAGGGTCTGGTCAGTGGTTTAGGCAGCATCCGGCACCATGGTGGACACTCGGGAAAGATGAGACTCACACTTGGGGGTCACCTCAGGTTCACCGGCAGGTCCAACGAAGCGCAGACTCCTAATGAAACTCTCCAGGAACACTCCACCTTGTAAGGCTTGCAAATAACGAGCCAGGGGGCAAAATGGTAATAGAATAATATGGCCTCCAGGCCTTCCTCCTAGGCTCACTGGTGGCTAATGGCGTCAGTTTGATGGATCCCCAGTTTTTAGCTGGCGTCTGTTGAGAGGATTTTACCCCTTTGAAAACGTGCGAGGTGCACGAAACATGTCAGGGGATCCATCAAACTGACGCCATTAGCCACCAGTGAACCTAGGAGGAAGGCCTGGAGGCCATATTATTCTATTACCATTTTGCCCCCTGGCTCGTTATTTGCGAGCCTTACAAGGTGGAGTGTTCCTGGAGAGCTTCATTAGGAGTCTGCGCTTCGTTGGACCTGCCGGTGAACCTGAGGTGACCCCCAAGTGTGAGTCTCATCATTCCTGAGTGTCCACCATGGTGCCGGATGCTGCCTAAATCACTGACCAGACCCTGATGTTACCTCGTATATGATATACATACAACGCTCAGATTGTATGTACTTTTGGTAAGCGCATAATTGCACTAGATTCTTTTCAACGGCAAGTTGGATCCATAGATCACCAAGCACCATTTCCTTCAGTTTGATTTGTCACTAATGTCACTTTATGAATCATTTTACCACTATGTGAGTATTACTATGCCAGATTGGCCAATGTATGGTTGAGTTTATGCAATTTGGTCTTATCATATTACAATATTCTTTTTTAGCGCTGAATACCCTTTTATTATGTTATGCTACTGAGGTGCTGAGGATTACCTTTTATGCTAGCCGCTTTCTTATCCGGTTGCGTTCACTTACCTTGTTTTGAAAATGTTTGGAGTTGGGGTTTAAGGATTTGTGCCTGCCTGCAGTTTTGGTTACAGTGTAATGCATGTTTTATCATTACTGCAATAAAGCACACTATAGGAATAACTATTTTAAATATTGTTGAAGCAACCATTTTGGGGGGATAAATAGTGGCAATATAACTTACCTGTGAAGAAAGCCGCACTATACTTACTGTCTGATAGCTCGTTGCTGAAATTTTGCTGTGTAGCTGAACCCCTGGCACTGATCCTACTTGACACCATGGACTAATCGAATAGTGGGTCTGTGTGTTATTGATTCTGCTGGCTCCTGCTAATCTAATGTGGTCAGGTTCAGTGAAAACCAGGTTTCAGAGGAGTTGAGGAGTGTCTAGCCTGGGTAAAAAATATTTTGTATGAGAGAAAGTAAAGGTAGGTGCAGTAAAAGTAGTCCATCACTTTGCTTAATTCAATCCCATAAGGTCAGTGAGTGTAGGATAATGGGATTAGGCATACTTTTGCGTCCTGGTGGTTTCAACCAGAAACGTTTGTCAATAGACAGTGGGTTGCAATCTCCTTCTTCAAGTCCTACTCAAAAAGGAGTTTCTCAAGTGGCATGGAATTTAGTTAATTTTGCTAACTGCAAGGTGTGATATTGTAAAATTGGGGAGTCCCAAGCCCCCTTTAATCTAAGATGAATAGTCTCCTTGGGGAGTCTTGTTTTGATTGTACATAGAAGTAGTGAAGAACACGGCTGTGCAGAGTTTTTAGGTAATATCCTGGACTGGAATGGGGAGACCTTTTGAAAGATAAAAGATCTTGGGTAACAGGGTCATCTTGACTGCCATAGGTTTGCCTACCCCTGGGATATAGAGTGGAGGCCAACATGTAATTAGGAAGGTTAGTTGGTGAGCATAGGGTGGTAAATGGCTTGGTAAAGGGTGGTGTAGGTTTTGGGTAAATTGACACCAAGACAGATGATGTGATGTCCTGGTAAATGGCAATAAATTCTGCAGGGAGGGAGGGATCGATTGAGGGCTTTTGATTTCAGTGTATTTGCTTTAAGGCTAGTAATTTGAGCAGAGTGGTCAAGGGAAGCAAGTTAGAGGTAATGATAGGGATCTTATCAACAAGAGGACATCATTGCAAATAAACTGAATTTATGATGGTATCCAGCTATTTTGATGTGAGTTAGATCAAATTAGGTGGGCTAGTGGTTCAATAGTTATTGCAAACGGGAAAAAGGGTTGGGCAACCCTGTGTAGTACCTCTTGCAATGGGGAAATAGTTGGATTTGTATCCAGGACCAGCCATATTCCTAAAAATTCTGCCGTAAACAGTTAAAGTTCAATTACGTCTCTATTAATTTTTAAATATGCAGAGCAATGACATTTAGAAAACTAAAAATTCAAATGCCAAGGCATTTTTTTTTTTTTTTTTTTTTTTTAGTGTTCACTACATTTGGAGAAAGAATAAAATCCCTATTATCTAGTATCCTCCCTGTGTAAAGTGTTTAAAGCCCTTCCCAGGCTGAATCATCACCCCTTAAAAATGCTTTGTCTGGACATACACTTGATTTTTTTTTTTTTTTTTTTCATGAATTTCTTTTTTCAAAAATTCAATGTTCTGCACATTTACAAATAAAAATGGAGTTGTGCTTTACCTGTCTACTATTACTGAATTTCCAATAGTCAACCAAAAATGAAATGTGGCACTATCAGTGATGTGGATCTCGATCAGTCCTGATTCATGGGGGATGAAGAAAGAGAGAGATGCTGACATCACAGAGCTGTAAAATCAACCTGTGCTATCCCAAACCTGTGGCCTTAATCTTTAATGCCCTGGTTCTCAGCTTGCATCCCTTTTGGTAGTTATGGTGTGACCCTCAGACCTCAATAGCCAGTAGTGGGAGAATTGAACTTTAAGGTGCAGTTCCGCATAACCTATCCCTATTCTATCAGCAGACTCTTGCAGCATTATCTCCAGCATCAACTACATCTGTAGCATGTCCCCAGTCAGAGACTGCTAACACTGCTGGCGATGGTCAGACGTTAACCTTTTAACCCTCCTTCCCTGAACCTTTACCCTCTTGCCGCCCACTTAAAGCACTTGTGCAGCAGCAAAGAGGGCGGGCTTTAACGCCCTTGTGCCCCACATATACATCCATGATGGGCAGAGCTTTGTGTGCTGACAACATGCTCCTAGCACAGTGATTGAGCTGTCAGACTGCTTTTGGGCTCTACTAATGACCGGGAGGTGGTGGAACCAGTTTCCAATCATGTGACAGCCAATCACAGCAGTCATGTGATCGGCCAGTCCTCCCTGCATTATAGGTGTAAAAACCCTGTTTAAAGTGTTATTAAACGCACAACAGTAAAATTAGTCTCTATATGCAGTAAAGTATGCTTGTTCTACTCACTGTGGAACTTACGGGGTTAATCCTTTGCATTGTATATAAAGGATGTTTAATCCTGTCTTCTCTGATCCTCCTCTTCTTCCACTGTCCCCGATCCATCTCCTGATAGAACAGAGCCTTGGGGGCAAGCTGCACATGCACAGTTGGTGTGTGTTGCTAGAGAGTTTTTTTTTTTTTTTTCTTGGGAGGGTGCATGCTAAAAGATCTCGGTTTCTCATTATTTCTTTGCAGGGTTGAGAAACAGAGATTGTTCCCTCTGTACAGAGCACTGTGTTGATTGTCCGCACAGAGCTCTGGGCTGTGCTTGTACATAGCCAATCAGCAGGTCAGGGGCCATGAATCATTGTACAGAGCGGGGGCTGAAACCCGGAAGTAGGCAGTGGTGCACAGGTAGGTTGCTTTACCTACAGCGACTGCCCCTCCGTAGTACATTGCAGGCGGTCAGGAAGTGAATAGAGGAAGGGGAGCTCCCTGGTAAATGGGTTGAATGTTTCTATACACTGTTAGTGTTTCCACTTGTTTTGACTGTGAATGGTTCACAGCAGTCAAAAGGTACAAACCTACTCTGGCTCTGTAAGTCATGACTGTAGGCTGAGCTATCCAGTGACAGATCATATCACAGCCATTCAATGGTGCACTGGCTGCCCAAGTATGTTTTCTGAAGTGTCATTTACAAGCAGCATTTCAGAAATGCACATGCACTCCCTACCATTTTTTACAATGTGGAGGTATGAAGGTGGTTAATGCCTAATCTGTATCCCCATATGCAATAAATGCAACTCAGAAGGGACTATTACATCACTGACAACTGTAATTACTTTTTTTGTTTTATCTGTTTCAGAGTGCTCTAATATTTAAAAATATCAGGCTATGTGGTTTTTGGGTAACTCAGTGGAAAAAAGACCGACAACACAGTGAGTACCTAAATGTCTTGGCACTTGTTAATATTCTGATTATTAGACTCATTGCTGCCATTATTTTTTAATTTCTTAAACGTACATCACAGGACACAGAGGGGTTCCAGATCAATTCATAGTCATGATTTCTTGGGTTATGCTGCCACCTTCATGTGAATAGACACTGGCAAAATAAAGGCAGGAATTTCCATCAAGGCATAACCTTTACAAGCTCAGCTAAGCCTCAGTTTTTAGCTTGTCTGTGAAAGAGACCTCTTAGTGTTACCACTGTTGGATCTGCTGAACTCTTCTCCTAAAGTCACTTGACGGTGCACTCACCTACAAGAAGTGGTGTATACAGATTGGGCTCTAGGAATTACAAGAAATGAAGTACCCTGGCTGTTGATCCAACTATTTTCTTCTTAAATAAGACCCTGGCAGTCCCAGTGGATAGAGTGCCAGACTTTAAAAACACCCCAGATAAGAGGTTTGAACCTCTTAATGGCTTCACTCTCTCTGGTGGCTGTGATGGGAGTTTGACAAACCCTTTAAAGTCTGACAAAGAGTATGCTTTATTCCTGAGAATCAAATCCTGAAAATCGGCCAATTAGCAGCTCTACAAGGAGGCATTCAGCACTATGTATGGTCAGTTTAATCTGACCTGTGCCTTTTCTTTTCTTTCCTCCACAGTTGGGGAAAAGTGGATAATGAACATATAAGTTGTCTCGGCTATGGATTCTTGTTTGCGGAATATATTGACATAGAGGGGGACACAGCTTCTTCAGCAGCAGGGATACACTCAACGGCTTCCTACTATTGGAAACGTTTCTCCAACTGTGGAGGCACGTTGCCAGTATAGGTGGATGGCATTGTGGACTGATGTCTTGAGACCATATTCTCTCAGCATATGTGCACTAGGTCAGCGGTATTTAACAATTATTGGTAAACAGAAAAGTTCACCCCCCCCCCATGATGGATGTGTTTGTATGCTAGTAACTATGTTGCTTGATGCAATGAAGAATACAGCTACTTAATTCCTAGGGGTGAGTACAAATTACCCAATCAAGGTTACCTGTTATTGTACAGTTATGTCTGCGTGCAATAATATACAACATTGCTTATTTTCTCATTAGATAAATACTGATGATGATTTAACTCCTCTGTTACATTCCATCTGGCAAAAAATACCTTGCAGGTTATGTGTTTTCACATGAACTACCTGCTGAATGATCTCCTACATATTGGCCCTGAGTACCCATAATTGATCATCTAATCAATGGGTGTCATACATGGGCAAAAGTGAAGAGTGATAAAAGGCATTTAGGCAGTCTCAAAGCAACTACTAGTATTTAACACCCTTGATGGTAAAGCACTATGTGGCAAACCGTATAGTGCCCTAAGTACGTAGCAGTGAAGCACCTAACTTAACCCCTTCACTCCTAAGACTAAAATAAATCTTAATGCCTAAGCACAATTTTGCAACATTGTGTTCGTAAAACCGTACATATCACAACTTCTTTGTACATCCAGGTGAATTATACTTTGTTTTTTTCAGGACAAATTGGGCTTTCATTTGGTGGTAAATGGTAATGGATATCTCCTGTTTTTTTTTTTCCTTATTAAAGGAAAACTGGCCCAGAATAGTAAAAATAAATATATTTTTTAATTTAGCTGTGTGTTTCTTGTGACTACCATAACCTACCACCAAAGAAGGACCCAAAATAAATTTTACAGGTCTTGATGATTGCAACAATACCATATATGTGTATGTTATTTGTTTGTACTTGTAGTACAGTGCGCATTTTGTTTGTTGTGTTTTTTTTTTTTTTTTTTACCTAAAACACACTGACACTAATACCAATTTAAAAAAAAATCCTGACATCTTGACCCAAACACTTACCCTGGCACTGAATTAGATCAAACCTTGATCAAGGTATTTTTTCTTTAATTTTATTTTTTTTTAACAAACATATTTTTTCCCCCCTCTATACCAGGAGGTGGAGAGATACAATGTATCTCTCTTCTCCATTCATATAGAGAAAAAAAAACAAAAACATGAGGGCCAGGCTGTACAGTGACTGATCACTGTGATAGCCAGTCAGAGGCTATCAGTGATCATGTGACCCAGAATCGGGAGTCCTGGGTCCCGATCGTTAGAATGAGACCCGGGGCTCTCAATGACACCCCAGTCTTTGTGCTGGGAGCACTCTGTGTGGCGTGCTCCCAGCAGAAAGACAGGTACGCAAATATGCGGCCCCACAGAAACAAATCCCAGTTCTGTGAGGCCGCATAGTTGTGTTACGTCAGCGTCAAGCGGCAGTTGGCCAAGCATTAAACTGAAAGGGCAATCTGTGAATGAAAGGGTGGCTCCCCAAGGAACGTATGTTTGGCAATATATGCAATGTTGACCCTGCCAAGGTAGATTGCCAAATTAAATTGTTCAGATGCTGGCTGATCTCTAGGGACAATATTACAAGCCATTTAAAGGAACCTCCACCAAACTGCCTTTTTTAATTCGAGATCTTCAGATTAAGGGTGAGAGAATGACCTTGTGGCTATATCTTAAATATGTATGGAGTGTCTGACACCATCTAGCTGTTTTTAATTATACATGTTGTGTGTGCCAAATAACTCTGGTTTTTAAATTTTTTGCTAACATTAAAATATTTTTTAGATGATATAATTATGGTTTATTAAGCCACATTTGTCACCAAAGTAACCACTTACCTGCTTTTGGCACCCTTGCTGAAGAATTTTTTTTCTACACATCCTTTTCTGGTTACGGTGACAACACTAAACGTAGTGACATGGCAGACCAGACATAATAGTGGGCGGGTTTTTTCCTCATTTCTTCTGGATTGCTTTTGGATTGCCTTTGTACCTAAATACTTTTGTGTCCCATAATGTATGATCAAGAAAGCAAGATTTTTGACTTGCTATAAAATCTTTTTTTAATGGACTACATACAGGTCACTTCCCTCTGTTTTCTTATGATCCACTCCCACTATTGCTTGCTACAAAAGGCTTGCCGGGAATGGGCAAGGTTATACTGAGTTGTCTTTACAGAATATTTGCCAGTGTTCAGTTCCCCAAAGGCAGCAGCCTAACCCGATGTACCAGATTACTTCTCCTGTGTCTAGTAATGGACTCCAAGAAAAGGATTTTACAGGAAATGTCAGGAAACCAAAGCACCTGTTGTTAGCACTATGGTCTTCAGACCTGAAAGGTACAGTTCTGGTGTCCGCCAGCAGTTTCCAAGAATTAGTCTTCACCTGATGCTAGTTGTTGGAGAGAGCATTTAGCCCTCATTTATTCTTTTATAGCTTTCCACAGTGCTTCAGAATTTTGCCCTGCATGCCAGATATCCTGGTCTTGTTCCTCCTGTCCTGATCCTGCTTAGGTACAAGGCAGCAAGGGTCAGGGTAGCAGGTACAGAAGCAGGATCAGGACAGCAGCAACAGGATCAGGATGTTGAGCATACAGGGAAAAATTCTTAGGCACTGTGGAAAGCTAGAAGATGGGGCTAAATGCCCTCCTAATAAGCGGTATCAGGTGCAGACTTTCCTGTGACCTGCTGGCTGCTGGGAGGCAGTCACTGATTGACACCAGAACTACACTTTTCAGGTTTGAGTACTACATTGCCACCAGCAGGTGCTCTGGTTGCTTACAGTTAAGTTAAAATCCTATTTTTCAGTAAAAAATATTCTCATTGTGTTTGTGTGTAATAAATTAATTTCATACACAATTTTTTCTTGGTAAAACATAAAAGATGAGGTTGCTTCAAAAAATAGATGCCAAATATTGCACTTTTAAGCCTCAAAATTGTGCATGCCCATAAAACGCCAATGTACGATTTCCAAAATTGTCCATACGCAATGCTTGAACAGCCTTTACAGGTCAGGATTTTAGCATTAATAGTGAATGATGTCCTTAGAATTATTTCTCTTACTCTGGCATGCATTAAGTAGTTTTGGGTGTTTATAGTTTTTTATTAAACTTTTTTTTTTTTTTTTTTTTTTTTTTTATTGCCATCACATTATGGCTGATAAGCCCCCAATGTGATAGCACACTGCACGTGTGACATTAGGGGATCCCTTCTGTCCCCTTTTAAAGATCTCTGTTAAAGGTGATCAGCAAGGACTGTGCTTGATCAGCTTTGAACCCTGGCCAGTATAGTCGGGGTTTGTCACCCCTGAACCAAGAAACACCCAGAGCTGAGCGCTCCCAGGTTCATACTACTCATGGGAGATCACTGATCTGATGTTTTCTGATTTTCTGCAACTCTCCATCCTGACACCTACCATGGATATCCTGGGCAGCCAGGAAAGACAGGTGAGCCCAGGACCTATGGTGGAGGAGGAGTTGCCATGTGTGTGGTATTGGTTATGGTACATGAAGAAGTGATCACTTATACAAGAAATCCAGCAGCTGGGAGTACAAATAAAGGCAAATGCCCGTCGGGAGTCATTGTACCTGTTGGCACGTTAGCTGACCTAATACTTGCAGCAGCAGCGAAAAGGATAATGGCCGTCTGAGTTTTGTCTTTAATTTCGCATGACATGTTTTTGTTTTTTTTTGTACCCTGGTCTGCAGTAGATCGTGAGGAAATCACCAAGATGATCCGTGACCTTTGTGATTTGATCCGTAGAGGAAGGCTTGTTCCTCCCCCTTGTTTCCACTGGCCCTTAGAAGATTTTCTTCAGGCCTTACGGGATGCCCAGACTCCATTTCTATCTAGAAAACAGATCCTGACTATGCAGTGAGGCACTGAATTCATTTACTTAGGCTGTATGTCTTTGACTCTATTTACGAGAGCGGAAAATGTATATTTATAGATGTACTTTATAGATATATATTTTTATGCTAGCAAGCACAAATGTCTCAAGTTTAAATATTTATTCTAAAATGTGAACTGTGATTACATTCTAAATACTGTAGTACTGTATTTTTAATTGTATGTATATAATGCTTCGTAGAGCCTTTAAAATATATTGTCTCATTCAATAAAGTGACATTTTTGTTCTTTCTTTCAATTAGATACTTTATTTTTTTCTGTAGACTATTGACATTCCATGTGCATTTTCCCTTTATAAACCTATGTCTCTGTAGGTTATGATCTTTAATAATGAAGTGCGGCGCTACAGATGATTTACATATAAGAATAAAATAAAAGTCCAATCCACAAGGCTTGATATATAGGGAATGAGCCCCTCTCCCCTGGATCCACAACACTTCTATGGATATCTGAAAAAATGGAAAGAGAGGAAGAATCCTTCAACACCACCAAACACACTGCCTCTTACCAGATAGTTTTGACCCCCAATTATGGATGGGTCAAATTGCGCTGTATGAAACCCAAAAGGCAAGCCGTGGATATGGGTGCTCTTTGATTCCAAATCTTCACACCAAACAAAGCTCAAGGAAAAAACCTAAAAAAGAATTCTCCTTAGAGGACAATCCAATTCAAAAGATAAAAGGAATCCTCATAGTGTAGTATTTTATATTAAATTTATTGCCTCAAACGTAGTAAAAAACGTACATAATCATGATTAAAAAACAGCATGTCACCAAGTCTTGGATGGAAAAGTTTCTAACCAGCAAGATGGTCGCCAAGTTGCGGTGCGTGATGATATCACACGCTCTGGCTTCTCCCTATGCGTTTCGTCATCAATGACGTCGTCAGGGGCAACTGACTTAGTGACATGCTGTCTTCAGGATTATGTATGGTTTTTTTACTACGTTTTGAGGCAATAAATTTAACATAAAATACTACA
Source organism: Staurois parvus (assembly GCF_062004578.1). Lineage (NCBI taxonomy): Eukaryota > Metazoa > Chordata > Amphibia > Anura > Ranidae > Staurois > Staurois parvus. Next base: position 1,497,818 of record NW_028317911.1, read on the forward strand.
CTATGAGGATTCCTTTTATCTTTTGAATTGGATTGTCCTCTAAGGAGAATTCTTTTTTAGGTTTTTTTCCTTGAGCTTTGTTTGGTGTGAAGATTTGGAATCAAAGAGCACCCATATCCACGGCTTTACTTTTGGGTTTCATACAGCGCAATTTGACCCATCCGTAATTTGGGGTCAAAACTATCCGGTAAGGGGTAGTGTGTTTGGTGGTGGTGAAGGATTATTTCTCTCTTTCCTCTTGGCCATTTTTTTTTTTTTTTTGAGATATCCATAGAAGTGTTGTGGATCCAGGGGAGAGGGGCTCATTCCCTATATTTCAAGCCTTGTGGATTGGGCTTTTTTATTATGTGTTTTTCATTTATATGTAAATCCTCTGTAGCGCCGCACTTCATTTATTATTGTTTTATATTGTTGCTTGCAATAATGTGGTGGCTGCTTATGTGGTTTTATTGTCCACTATTACCAATTTTATACACCATAGCATGGAATTGTATTAATTTTTTTGATGTTATGATCTTTTAACTGGGAATGTTTCCTTCTCCCCACTCCAGTGCCCTATGCTGGCGTAGATAAGTAACAGCAACTTCACTAACATCACTGGGCAAAATCAATAAACTCTATTGGCTATTGAACTAGCTATGCAATTGCTGTAACAGAACAAAAGAGGAAAGACTATGAAAATAGAGGTTTCTGGTTCAATGGCCAAGAAACTTTCTGTGACTTCAGTTGAGTTTAAACTATTGTTAGGGGCAGTACTAGTTTTAGACGAAATGAAGTTCACATATACTGAAATCCTGTACTGTGTGATAGGGGTATCCCAACAGAACAAGAGTCAATAAAGCAGTGGAGGCAAAACTAGCTTCTACCTTCTAAGTGCAAAACAAACCTCCCAAAACAGTAGTATAATACCCCTCACGTGGTCAGCAGATTAAAACAAATACATGAACCAAGTTAGTATTCTTAGATGTAAAGAAATTTGGTTGTTTACCAAAATGTGAACTTCAGCAGTTAGCAGTGTTTAGTATTGTACAGACAGAGACAGGCAGACTTGGGGGCATACTTGGGTAGAGAGGAAAGGAAAAAGTGTGCCACAGTGCAAGTTATGCTTGGCAGTATCACTGCATTGCGCAGGTAATTAAATAGAACCTGAGCCTACTTGCTGTTCAGATTGCATGTTACATCACAGCCCTTTCACCCACAAGATACCTCACAATTACTGTGTCACTAGGGGAAATCTAGTGCCCAGTGTTGATAGGCAATGTAAAGAAAAAATGTAAAGTGTTTTGTCAGCATTGGTTGTCAGTGGGAAGAAAACTCATCAGTGCTCCTTTGGGAGGAAAAATTGTCAGGCTCAGTTGGTGGTTAAGAGAAAAAATGTCCTGGTGTTGGTGGTCAGTGGAAGGAAAATACCACAGACACTGCTGTTAGTGTCAATGAAGGGAAATATAAGCATAAATGATCATAAATATTGTCAGTGCAAGGAAATATACCCCAGTGTCAGTGGTAGAAAATACATCAGCATCAGTTGTTAGTGGCAGATAAAAATGCCCAATTGGTGGTCATTGGAAGACAAAATGCCCTGAGATTGGTAGTTCATGGCAGGATGTTAGTGGAAGGTGAAATGCCCAAGGTGTCGATGGAGAGAAAGGTGTGTCCCATCAATGTCAGGAGGAGGAATGCTGCCGATTTGTTTGTTTGTGTCAGTAGGGGAAATAATGTTCTGTTGGTGTCAGTGGAAAGGAACACTGTCACATCATTGCTGTCATTGATCAGAATATTGCCCTATTATTTGCATCAGTGGGAGGAATAGTGCTAGTGGGAGAACATTGCACTATTGTTGGCAGAAGAGGGTGCCAAAATCCCCTTGGTGTTTAGCAGTTCCTTTTACTGAGGTCCTGTCCTGCTTTGCTGCTGTAGCAGCAAAGTAGCTGTATAGTAGTCTGTCTGGTGCTGCTGGTCAAGAACCTATGCCAGATGATTGGTATTTTTAAAACACAAAATAAATGTTATTATTTGTTCAGGTAAAACATGTCCTAGAAGAAATTATTTTCTAATCTCCTCAGGCTAAACAAGCTCCTATGGGCACAAACAGCTGACAGTCTAGACCAGGGCTTTAAATTTCAAGTTATGCGCTACTAGCCAGTCCTTAGGAGTTACTCACCACCAGTTGCCCCACCCAACCCTTACCCTGCCATGCCCTCATAAATTCTCATTAAATGAGAAGAGGGGGGAGAAAGCGAAGGTGATTAGTATTTCTGCTACTTCTGCACTGTCCCCCCATAATTTGAGGTTGTAATGAGCACACAACCCCCCCTCTTAGAACAAATAATCTCCATTATAATACAATGCGCCCCCCCAGAACACAGAGCCCCCCTACTACATAAAGTAAATACAGAACACGCACACACACACACACACGCACGTACGTTGGGTTTCTGTGATGCAAAAAAAAAAAAATGAGACAAAGATCAATCATTTCAGAACTTTTTCCACCTTTTTAATGTGAGCTATAAACTATATAACTCAATTGAAAAACAAACTGAAATCTTTTAGAAGGGGGAAGGAAACCTAAAAAACTAAAATAATGTGGTTGCATAAGTGTGCACACTCTTTATAACTGGGGATGTAGCTGTGTTCAGAATTAAGCAATCACATTCAAAATCATGTTAAATAGGAGTCATTACACACCTGCCATCATTTAAAGTGCCTCTGATTAACCCCAAAGAAAATTCAGCTGTTCTAGTAGGTCTTTCCTGATATTTTCTTAGTTGCATCCTACAGCAAAAGCCATGGTCTGCAGAGAGCTTCCAAAGCATCAGAGGGATCTCGTTAAAAGGTATCAGTCAGGAGAAGGGTACAAAAGAATTTCCAAGGCGTTAGATATTCCATGGAACACAATAAAGACAGCCATCATCAAGTGGAGAAAATATGGCACGACAGTGACAATACCGAGAACTGGACGTCCCTCCAAAATTGATGAAAAGATGAGAAGAATACTGGTCTGGGAGGCTGCCAAGAGGCCTGAAATTGTTTTCTCACTCCAATATTCTTTGCTGAGTTATATCCTATGAAAAAGGATTTCACAAAAAAAAAAAATGGTCCTAGTAACAGATCTTGCCACTTCCATTCTTGGCAAGCACTTTAATATTCCAGCTGCAGATTTTCCCTACTTTGAGGATTCTGTTGTTAGACAGTTTGACAAATGGACACAGCAGCAATGGCTGGTCATAAGGCAGGACCAGCGAGAGCAAAGTTTGCTTTCAATTAGGTTTTTATACTGTTGCTAGTTTGACTGGACAATGACCAGAGAACTCAATCCTGTCTTTGAGGACCCTGTTCTGCTGGAACAATTGCAGTTCATGCACTCAACACTACTATTTTGTGTTGATGCCCTAGAGAATGTAATCTGCCCGTTCTTTAGGAAGACATTGCTTTCTGCGCATAGCCGCAGAATTCTTTGCTAAAAAGCTTGGTCTGCTGAGCTTGCTTGCAAAAGCTGTTTTCTTTTGCATGTCTTTTGATGTTGTCTATTCCGCAAATCCCTCAATAATGTTCTCAAGGATTTTACTGCGGAGATGCACGTTTACCCCCCAAAACCCTCCAAGTCTGCCCAAAATCCCTTCTCACAACAAAGCAGCACCCTCACTGTGTGGAGTTGGTGCATGTCTGTTGGTATTTGCAACAATCTAGTTCAGATATGTCCCAATCCTCTTAGTCCAATCTGTAATTTCCAATTGCTACAAAATAGAATTTCTATCCCTGCCCCTCTTCAATTCCTACCCTCCAGTCTGCCAGCTGCACCTCAAACACAGGAAAATTTGCAGATTGCCCTGAGTCCATATAAAACACAAGGTGTGGTATATCACAGTTCTTGTAAAGGAAAAAATCAGGAGGTCTTAACTCAAACCTATTCACTGCCCCAAAACCAAAGGGGGGCATTCACCATATTCTTGACCTAAAATTCCAAAACGGTATCTGCATGTCCCCAATTTTCATATGGGGTCTGCAAAATCGGTCATCGCTTCTTTCAGAGCAAGGGAATTTCTGGCATCAGTGGATAGTCAGGATGCCTATCTTCACATTCCCATCTTTCCAATACACCAAGACGTTTTATGCAATGCTGTGGGAAGACCAACACTTTCAGTTTGTTTCCCTGCCATTTGGGCTATTCTTTACACCAAGAGTCTTTACAAAGGTGCTTGCTCCATGTTTGGCCCTGCTCAGATCTCAGGACATCCAGGTCACAGGACAATTGCATAACTTTATACCGAAAGATATCTTCTCCATGGTTCTGTCCACCATCCAAAATTAAAGTTAAAAGGGCCCACTGGAGGGGAGAGCCTCTCAAGTGGTCTTTAAAATATGTCCCATAAACAGGCCAGGAGGCAGCAAGGCTCTTGGGCAGCTTATCAAGGGTGGAGTAAACCTCATAGTTAGTCTGGCTGAAAAAAGACCAAAGTTCATCCAGTTCAACCAAAAAAAAAATTTATAATCCTATACCCACAGTTGATCCAGAAGAAGGCAAAAAAAACCTCTGCAATGCATTATCTAATTTGCTTCTGCAGGGGGGAAAATTCCTTCCTGATCCCCCAAAAGGCAATCAGATATTCCCTGGATCAACTTTACCTATAAATGTTAGTATACAGTTATGTGTATCTAGGAAAGAATCCAGGCCTTTTTTTTAAAGCAGTCCACTTAGCTGGCCAGAACCAGTGCTTGAGGGAGTCTATTCCACATTTTCACAGCTCTTACTTTGAAGAAACTTTTCTGTAGTTGGAGGTTAAATCTCTTTTCCTCCAGATGTAAAGGGTGCCCCCTTGTCCTCTGTGATGACCTCAGGGTGAATAACTCTACACCGAGTTCACTATATGAACCACTGATGTATTTATACATGTTGATCATATCCCCCCTTAATCTCCTCTTCTCAAGAGAGAATAAATTCAGTTCCTCTAATCTTTCCTCATAGCTGAGCTCCTCCATGCCTCTTATCAGTTTGGTTGACCTTCTCTGTACTTTCTCCAGTTCCCCAGTGTTCTTTTTGTGAATAGGTGCCCAAAACTGAAGAGTATATTCCAGATGAGGTCTTACTAATGATTTGTATAGGGGAAAAATGATATCTCTCTCTCTCTCTGGAGTCTATACTGCTTCTAAATACAACAGAGGATTTTGCTCGCTTTAAAAAACACAGCTTGGTATTGCCATCATTAAGTTTATGATCTACCAGAACTCCCAGATCCTTCTTCACCATTGATTCCCCCAGTTGTACTCCCCCTAGTATGTATGATGCATGCATATTCTTAGCCCCCAAGTGCATAACCTTACACTTACCAACAATAAACCTCATTTGCCACATTGTTGCCCAATTAACCTCCCTGGAGGTATTCCCGAGTGTAGCTCGGGGTAAAGTTTCAGCACCACAAGCGGTAACTCCGAGCTACACTTGGGAATACCCTGCAGCGTTGCTCCGGGATACCTTCTGCACTTACCTTGTCCTGCGTTCCCGCGATGTGTTCCCTGAAGCGTCCCCGGCCAATTCCAGCATCTGTCATCTGGGTTCTGTCCCCTGCGAGCGTCGGGACGTACGGGGGACGTAACCGGCGGGAAATTTAAAAATGTCAAAAAGTGACATTCACTAAATACACTAAAATCACATAGTATAACATTACTGTAGCAAACCATTTCACATACATTTTGTCCCGAGTGCTTTGTCCTGTGCCCTGCCTGCATTTTTACAGTTCTTTCTGCCTGGAAACTGAGAAATGTCCATGGCGTCCAAAAAGCGTCCCTTTAGGTCAAAAGCGGTTTTAGACCAGCTAGAGAACAGCGATAGTAAATTAGAACCACTTGCAGAATTGAGTGATAATGATTCGTGGGGAAAGTCGTCATCAGACACTGAAAATGATTTTGCGACTTTGCTCAGTGATGTGTGAACTTGGCGCTTTATTTCACATTTCAGTGTTTTTGGTTTGATTACATTATTGAATTACATTTTTTGTTGTTATATTATTTTTTATGATTATTAAATTATAATTTATGATTTCGTGTTTCAAATTTTATCATACCCGGGATGTTTTCTAGACTCTTGTTCGGACAGATTTCAGTGAGTTATTCCTAAAAATTACAGACCTACAATAAAAAAACTACATATTTCCATACAAAAAAAGGTACCGCTTTGAGCATAGAATTACTGACATAATCAGACTGCTAGGGAGGCTACACAGTGCATTGAGATCGGCTTGTAAATTGGAGATATCCTGTAAGGACGTTATTTCACTGCACAGCTTGCTATCATCTGCAAAGACCCTATATTGTTTATAAATATTAAAAAGTAAGGGTCCCAACACTGAACCTTGGGGTACACTACTAACAACCCTAGACTATTCAGAGTATATGTATCTTACATTTGGACGTGCCAATGGACATATATACACTATTAAAAAATGAAAAGGAAGGGAGGAGCAGCGATCTAATACTTGGAAACCAAAAATAGTAAACTGCAAATTTATTTAGACAAGCATTCCTCAGGATGCGTATATATCGCATCCAAAATGCAGACCGTACCTACCAAACACAATGTGCCAAAATACTAATATGTGAAAAAATATATCTAATAAAATAAAATATATAACAAGTGCAACAATTATATCTTAAATCTCATCAATTGTATATCATATATCCATAACCACTAATATATGAGTGACAATGTGTCCATCATGCATAAATGTGCAAAAAGAAGTCCTTCTTGTTATCTTTAGAAATACTTGTGTTTTTAAACACCACCACACTGTGTCAAATTCACCACCGGACAAATTGAATGAACTCACCAGAGCTCCATGCTGGTAATGTTATAAACCAGCTGATAAGCAGTGGCTCTGGGAGCAACGATCTGCAGGAATGCCAACAGCCTCTACAACTCTGTGGATGAATCCTTGTGTGTGTATATGTATGTGTGTATATACAGTGGGGCAAAAAAGTATTTAGTCATCCACCAATTGTGCAAGTTCTCCCACTTAAAAAGATGAGAGAGGCCTGTAATTGGCATCATAGGTAGACCTCAACTATGAGAGACAAAATGAGAAAAAAAATCCAGACAATCACATTGGCTGATTTGGAAAGAATTTATTTGCATATTATGGTGGAAAATAAGTATTTGGTCAATATCAAAAGTTCATCTCAATACTTTGTTATATATCCTTTGTTGGCAATGACAGAGGTCAAACATTTCCTGTAAGTCTTCACAAGGTTGGCACACACTGTTACTGGTATGTTGGCCCATTCCTCCATGCAGATCTCTAGAGCAGTGATGTTTTGGGGCTGTCGCTGGGCAACACAGACTTTCAACTCCCTCCAAAGGTTTTCTATGGGGTTGAGATCTGGAGACTGGCTAGGCCACTCCAGAACCTTGAAATGCTTCTTACAAAGCCACTCCTTCGTTGCCCGGGCAGTATGTTTGGGATCATTGTCATGTTGGAAGACCCAGCCACATTTCATCTTCAATGCCTTTGCTGACGGAAGGAGGTTTGCACTCAAAATCTCACGATACATGGCCCCATTCATTCTGTTCTGTACATGGGTCAGTCGTCCTGGTCCCTTTGTGGAGAAACAGCCCCAAAGCATGATGTTGCCACCCCCATGCTTCACAGTAGGTATGGTGTTCTTTGGATGCAACTCAGCATTCTCTCTCCTCCAAACACGAGTTGTGTTTCTACCAAACAGTTCTATTTTGGTTCCACCTGACCATATGACATTCTCCCAATCCTCTTTTGGATCATCCAAATGCTCTCTAGCAAACTCCAGACGGGCCCGGACATGTACTGGCTTAAGCAGGGGGACACGTCTGGCACTGCAGGATCTGAGTCCCTGGCGGCGTAGTGTGTTACTGATGGTAGCCTTTGTTACGTTGGTCCCAGCTCTCTGCAGGTCATTCACTAGGTCCCCCGTGTGGTCCTGGGATTTGTGCTCACTGTTCTTGTGATCATTTTGACCCCATGGGGTGTGATCTTGTGTGGAGCCCCAGATCAAGGGAGATTATCAGTGGTCTTGTATGTCTTCCATTTTCTAATTATTGCTCCCACAGTTGATTTGTTCACACCAAGCTGCTTGCCTATTGCAGATTCAGTCTTCCAAGCCTGGTGCAGGTCTACAATTTTGTTTCTGGTGTCCTTCTACAGCTTTTTGGTCTTCACCATAGTGGAGTTTGAAGTGTGACTGTTTGAGGTTGTGGACAGGTGTCTTTTATACTGATAACAAGTTCAAACAGGTGCCATTGATACAGGTAATGAGTGCAGGACAGAGGAGCCTCTTAAAGAAGAAGGTACAGGTCTGTGAGAGCCAGAAATCTTGCTTGTTTGTAGGTGACCAAATACTTATTTTCCACCATAATTTGCAAATTCTTTCCAAATCAGCCAATGAGATTGTCTGGATTTTTTTTCTCATTTTGTCTCTCATAGTTGAGGTCTACCTATGATGCCAATTCCAGGCCTCTCTCATCTTTTTAAGTGGGAGAACTTGCACAATTGGTGGCTGACTAAATACTTTTTTGCCCCACTGTATATACAGTTGTGTTCAAAATAATAGCAGTGTGTTGAAAAAAGTGAATAAAGCTCAAAATCCTTCTAATAGCTTTTATTTCCATACACACAAATGCATTGGGAACACTACACATTCTATTGCAAATCAAAACATGAAACAAAATATATCAAATTTGTGTTGTTCCTCTAAAAAAATTGAAGAAAAGTGAATATTAAGTGAATATTAGACTGTTCAAAAAAATAGCAGTGTTTGTATTCTTCTTTACAAACTCAAACATTCACTATATAAACAGACATTTTGAAGATTTTGCTTTCCTTTGAATCACTTAATTAATATTTAGTTGTATAAGCACTGTTTCTGAGAACTGCTATACATCTGTGTTGCATGGAGTCAACCAACCTCTGGCACCTGTGAACAGGTATTCCAGCCCAGGATGATTGGACTATATTCCACAGTTCTCTATTTCTTCGTTTTGCCTCAGAAACTGCATTTTTGATGTCACCCCACAAGTTTTCTATTGGATTAAGATCTGAGGATTGGACTGGCCACTCCATAACATCAATCTTGTTGGTCTGGAACCAAGATGTTGCACGTTTACTGGTGTGTTTGGGGTCGTTGTCTTGTTGGAACACCCATTTCAAGGGCATTTCCTCTTCAGCATAAGGCAGCATGACCTCTTCAAGTATTCTGATGTATTCAAACTGATCCATGATCCCTGGTATGCGATAAATACACCCAACACCGTAGTATGAGAAACATCCCCTTATCATGACGCTTGCGCAACCATGCTTCACTGTCTTCACAGTGTACTGTGGCTTGAATTCAGTGTTTGGGGGTCGTCTGACAAACTGTTTCCGGCCACTAGACCCAAAAAGAACAATCTTACTTTCATCAGTCCACAAAATGTTGCGCCATTTCTCTTTAGGCCAGTCAATGTGCTCTTTGGCAAATTGTAACCTCTTCAGCACGTCTTTTTTTCAACAGTGGGACTTTGCGGGGGCATCTTGCAGATAGCTTGGCTTCACATAGGCGTCTTCTAATTGTAACAGTACTCACAGGTAACTTTAGACCTTCTTTGATCTTCCTGGAGCTGATTGTTGGCTGAGTCCTTGCCATTTTGGCTATTCTATCCATTTGAATGGTAGTTTTTCGCTTTTCTCCACGTCTTTCAGGTTTTGGTTGCCATTTTAAAGCATTTGCGATCATTTTAGCTGAGCAGCCTATCGTTTTCTTCACTTCTTTATATGTTTTCCCCTCTCCATTCAACTTTTTAATCAAGGTACGCTGTTCTTCTGAACAATGTCTGGAACGACCCATTTTCCTCAGAATTTCAGAGAGAAATGTACTGTAACCAGCATGTACAACATTTTCTGCCTTCCTTCCTTAAAAAGGGGAATAATTGCCACCTGTTTTTCAAAGAATGAATGACCTCACTAATAGAACTCCACACTGCTATTATTTTGAACATGCCCCTTTCAATTAGTGATTCAATTACACAGAATCAGCAGCATGCATGTCATGACTGTTTGGTCTGTTGGATTTCTATTACTCTACTACACCTGCTAGTAAATTATTTGCCATGTAGAAATATCATTTCTACCAAAAACAGTGATTGATCAGGTTAGTGATGTCTGACTGCTATTATTTTGAACACAACTGTGTATATATATATATATATATATATATATATATATATATAAATAAAACACCATAGGAGAGGAAGCTTCATAGTGTAAAACCATTAAAATAATTTTATTCCACTTTAAAAAACATAAGCCGCACTCACAAAGTAAAGTCTCATAGCCGACACCAGCAGTAACTGCATGTGTGAAACAATCGGATCAGCTCCGGGCTCACCAAACACCGGCAGCTCACCTGTACATGGTACAGCTCACCTCCAAGGCCCCCCCCCCCCCTATGCGTTTCATCATTCGACGTCCTCTAGGAGTGGTAGGATTCAGAGTATGAATCATTACCCACTACTCTCTGTTTACAATCTTTCAGCCAGTTTTCTATCTATTTACATACTGATTTTTCCAAGCCTGTAGACTTCACCTTACACATTAGCTGTGTGTGGGGAACTGTGTCATCATTGGTGTCAGTGGGAGGAATAGTGCCCCAAGGACCAGATAAAGGCAAGCAAATGGTCACAGTTTGGAGACCATTGCTGTATTCAAATGATTGATCCCCCAAGCATTATCGGTACCCAGAAGATGCAACGCTTCATTATTCATTCATAATTTAATCCAACCAGCACATACACAGTCTCATGTATAAAGTGACACTGTGTATGGCAGCAGTGCAGGCGACATCCTATCTGCTGCCGATTATAAAGAGAGCCAGGCCTAGTACTTCACCATTCAGCATGAGCCTTCTATTTTTATCAATAGATACAAGGATTCCTCTGACCAAGGTGAAGGCAGGTGGATGACATTACAGTGCTGCTTCGTGTACTATTGTAGAAATGTTACTACAGTCCATTACAGCACACCCAGTGGCCTATTGTTCCGGAATGGAAATCGTTTGTTTGGGTCAGCTTGGTCCAGAATCTTTCTAAATGACATTAGACAAGGAAATCTATGTTAGGTTTATTATCTTAGCTTCTGTTGTCCGCATTCTTGCATTGGAAAATTGTCATGCAGACTTTCTCAGTCAGGGGAATGTATTTAATTTTCTACAATGCATTTTAATTTAACAAAGCATCCCAAATTAAGAATAAATCAGATCTTGCATGTGGAGTGAATTATTGCCTGTTTTGATACTGTTGCTTGTAAATCTTGTATAAGAGAAAATGTATTATATAGTTGTTCTGTGTCTTTGATATGCGTTTCTGTTGGTCAAGTATGCAAGTGTTTGACCAGATGCGATCATGAGAGGCAATCCACAGCCTGTAAAAACAGAAAAAAATTAAAAAGAATACTAGAAAATTGCAGAATTTTTCATATGCAAATTTTAACAGGGTCCTACAGAACACCTTTTTATCTTTGAAAAGAAACATTTGTGCACAAAACCTTTGCTTGTTATAGCTTCATATACTTCATATTTATTGTTTATATATAACAATGTGCAGCGCTATAAACTGTGCTAATAAATTTAACTAGACCAAAAATAAATAATGATAATGATCATACCACCACCTGATGTGCGCTCACCATATCTATTTGACCTTATGTATATCAGTGCACATCAGGTGGTGGTGGCACAAATTATAAGAAGGATTAACCTGTGTTTTTCATGGACTTTTGTTATTTCACTAATATCACTTTATATTGAGATAATGTTTTATCAAGATTCATTTTTAATTTGATATATGAAATAGACATTTGAATTTATACAGACCAATTTTTTATTAAGTTACGATCTTATGAATTTTGCATGGGCAATTATTTTTATTAAGTTAACATTATTTATTTTTGGTCTAGATAAATTTATTAGCTGTTTATAGCACTGCACATTTGTTATATATATACAATTTTTGGTATTATTGCGGAATGTTATGTGATTGGGTGCCTGGCGGCTTGTTTTTATGTTTTTTGATATATGTCGGTTTTGTACACTGTTAAGAAGGGAAGTTGTTTTTTACATAGCTGCTCGCAAGATTGGTTATTTTAATTCAGCTTCATATACTTCATAGCAGATTTTTGTTACTGTCAGCAGGAGATGTTTTTTGGTCATTACACACTTTCTTAGAATGTATATGGCCTGGAAGCTGATAAGAGCAGACAGGGTATAAGAGTTCACATCTTCATACATACATACATACCAAAAAAGCAGAAAATTACACCTACTAGTAATATGTAACATTAGTGGCTTAACTAGTTGCCGACCGACAACTGAATGACGGCTGCACTGCGGCCGGCCAGTTCTGGGAGGCTGTCATATAACATCCTTCCAGAACACGCTCTCCTGCACGCCCCTGGCGATCTCTGTGATCACTGTGTCGGACAGACACAGCTGATCACGTGATGTGGTAAAAGGCCAATCACAGCGGCCTTTTACCACGTGATCAGCTGTGTCCAATGACGCGCTGATCACCGGGAAATGCAATTGCCGGTTCTCGGCTGCACTTTCCTCACGCTGTCAGAGCATGGAGAAAGTACTGCCAAGAACCGGCAGTTGTCAGAGCAGGGATCGGCACCGATCATCAGGGCACTGGTGATCAGTGCCCTGATGATCGGTGCCCAGCAGTGCCACCCACCTGTGTCCACCAGTGCAGCTCGTCAGTGCCCAGCAGTGCCGCCTATCAGTGCCACCTATCCGTGCCACCTCAGTGCTGCTTATCAGTGCCGCCTATCAGTGTTGCTTATCAGTGCAGCCTCATCAACACACATCAGTGAAGGAGAAAAATTATCTGTTTGCAAAATTATATAATAGAAACAAAGAAACTTTTTTTTCAAATGTTTTGCCTTTATGTTTTTAGCACAAAAAGTAAAACACACAGCGGCAAGTGAATACCACCAAAAGAAAGCTCTATTTATGAGGAAAAAAAAATTATAAAAAATGTCATATGGGTACAATGTTGCATGACCGTGCAATTGTCATTCAAAGTGCGACAGCGCAGAAGACTGAAAATTGGCCTGGGCAGGAAGGGGGAATAAGTGCCTGGTAGGCAAGTGGTTAATTAAACCTACTCTCAGCCACATTCTAAGCTTAATGTATCTAGCCTTGTAAAGAAAATAATTGCCCTCTGTGTGCTGGAGACAGCCAACAAGGGCCGAGAAATGCCTGGGAAGTGACATCACCCATAGTTACTATGGGGCTTTCGTTGTCAGCTGCCTCTCCTACACACTGAAACTGCCACTGACAGCTCAGCGAGGGACCGGACCAGAGCAGCTGCGAAGAGGTAAGCATGGTAATCTTTTCTTTACAGGGCTAGATAGATTAGTCTTAGAATGTAGCTGAGAGTAGGTTTAGAGTTAGTTGGGTTTTGCCTTTGCTTCCACTTTAAGTGAACAAGCTGAAGTTAGAAGAAGATTGGCTACCATGTACAGTTGCACTAGATTTTGTACGCTCCAGTTTTAGTAAATCAACCCCATTGTTTTCAATGCTGCCCAAGCATATCAATGCAACACAGCAGGGTGCAGTTTTGAAATAGGATCCTGAAATACTTTGGTTCGATTTCAGCAGGATATTAGCCCATTGAATATGCAAACCTCATTCAAAATGCAAACAAGTCACACTACATAATCACACAGAAAATCAGATCAAAATTGGATAACAGTACTATGAACGTAGCCTAAATTATCCTCTGTCCTTGCATGCCGTTATATATATTTCTATATTGTCTTTATTCATATCAAATATGAGTCATTTTATAAATTTCATATGGGTACAATGTTGCATGACCGCGCAATTGTCATTAAAAGTGCAACAGCGCTGAAAGCTGAAAATTGGCCTGGTAAGGAAGGGGGTATAAGTGCCCGGTAGGCAAGCGGTTAAATGGCCCAAATTCATTAATTTTGCTGCATAAAAATGAATTTCAGGTAAAGAATCCATTCTTTCAAATGGGGCTGGTTCACATTTAGGCACTGCAATTTTATTGTGAAAGGAAATGGAAAACTATATGGGCCCATTCACATCCAGGTCTATGTGGTACTATACACACTACAATGCACAATTGTGAATTCAACCTAAAACAAGAGCTGCTTTCTTCCATAACCAAGACTCACAGTGTTTGAAAGGGTTAAAATCTCTGTCAGGTTTTTATTCATATCTGTTTACATTCTAGTGACTTTGTTACCCAGTTCACATATTTTGTACTGGTGTTACAGTTAAAAAATAGTTTAAAAAAAAAGGTGAAAACATATTTTGCTCAGGTTTACCACCAAGGATGTGTCTCACACATCACAGCAATCAATGGCTTAAAACAAAGACCTCCAGTTGGGATACCTTTTTATGGCAACTCTCTGAGGCTGCATTCACACTTGAGCGTTTTGTAGCTTGAAGCTCGAAGCTCCAAAAACGCTCAAACTTAAAAAATCAATTGTTCTCTCTGGTACCTGTCCGTATGCTCAGATGTGAACAGGCACAATAGAGAACAATTGATTTTTTAGGTTTGAGCTTTTTTGGAGCTTTGAGCTTCAAGCTACAAAACACTCAAGTGTGAATGCAGCCTAAGATAGGAATTCCATTCAGTTCAGAAAGATTTTTCCTCTTTATCTGTGGAGTCTAAAGGATACGACATATAGCGAAATCTCTCCATCAGGACACACGCAGCAGAAAAAAATAGTTCAAGGTTAAAACCCCTTTCAGTTTCTAAAGCCAAAACTTTTTTTTTATTTTTGGATAGAATTTCATTTAAACTGGCAGTAGCAGAGATGGATGAGATATTTAAAGTACATATATTCCCTACAAAAGGATAAAAAGTGTTGCGCCCCTTAGCTCTTAGCTTCATCCACGTTCTCATGTAAAAGACCACTCTGAAAAACCTAAGCTTTGTTCAAGAGGTTTAACAGGGCTTTGTTCTGTCTCAGCTTACTGAGTGGTGGGAGAAGGGGGAATAACAATAGAATGGATTTCTTCACAGCCTAAAATGTGTTCTTGATATTAAACTGAAAGGTTGATACCAAGTCTTCAAGCAAAGATGAGCCTTCCTCATAAATTCATAACTTCAATGACTAAGAAAAAAGAGCAATCCACTGTATTACTGCATGTTCTTAAAATCTGCTTTATGCTTACACTCACAATCTCCTTTGCATCCTGCAACACTAAGGCCCCATGTACACAGGACACTTCTGAACGATGGAAACTGCTGGAAAACGTAGGTTAAAAAACGTCTGTTTAGCTGCGTTTGCATACTGCGTTTATGCGCGTTTATGTTTAGAAGCGTTTTTTAAAGATAAGCACAGAAGAACCTCCCAAATGCCCAGAATGCACTGAAAAGTGGTAAAGTATTAACTATTTCAAACTGTTTCAAGGAAATACAGAGAGTAGAAGCAGAGACAGCAATATGTGTCGAAATTAGGTGTGAGTTGCTCATTAACATTTCTTTTGTTTCCAAGGGTGGGGAGGTGTCTGGTGGAGTCACTAAGGCCACCTGGCAAGGGGTCTTCATGAGGAATTTGAGGTGTGAATAGTCATTAACATATCTTTTGTTTCCAAAAGCTTCATCCATGTTCTCATGTAAAAGGAAAGGTATGAGGTTTGAATTGGTCATTACAATGTGTGACAAGCTTGGTAGGAACATCCTGTGTTCAGTGTTTTGTCCATCTGAGTACCTTGAAAATGCTTTGCATGCATTTTTCATGATGCAAAAAGGCTCTGGACAGCATCGGGAACTGGAAGAGTGAAAAAAAAATTTCAGACGCAAACGCTTATAAATGCAATTTGCCGCATTTACAAGCTTTTTGCGTTTGAAACGCTGATAAAATCGACTGCTGAACGCAAGTTTTCTGCATTAAAAAAAACTGTAAACTCAAATGCCTGTAAACGAAGATGTGTACATGGACACATAGGAAAACATTAGGTTGAGTTCAGGGGCTGCTGAAAAAAATGCTGAACAGCTCCTAAACGTGAATTTATCAGTTGCAGTGTACATGTGCCCTAAAAGTACAGCTAATTATCCTCCTCGGACATTGATCATATAAAACAGAGTATGGGGGCATGACCTCAACCTAGCAGGAAGAATGTTCCAGAGTGATATTACAATGTAATTATTTTAGCAAAAGAATAGGAGATGCTTGCAACATACTTTCAGCTGAGAATGCAAGTCAATCAATAGTGAATTTAAAGTGGAAGGCATGTCAAAGCCTAACTAAGCTTAAAGAAGAACTCCAGAATAGGCAAAAAAAACACCCATTAGTACACCCCCTACACAAAACACTAAACGGTTAATAAAATGTTAAAAACATTACCATTTAGGAGAAAAGTCTAATTGAATTTTCATGACCTCATTTCTGTAATTTAAAAGATAACAGCATCTACTCTGCCAAGGAGGAGGTGTAACAGCAGGGATTACATCTTATCCTCTCCTCTCTCTTTGCAGTAAAAGGAAACTACAGTTCCCACCAACCACAGGGAATTGTAGTGAATGTGAACAGATACACTAGGCCTCTACATGTTGAATGTATCTGAGAGTCTCGATTCACCCACCACTGCAAGTGGGGCTGAATTACATCACTGCATCCTGGAGAAAGAACTACAGAAGGGATGTGCCAAGACCAGTGGCTGAGGGAACTGGAGGCCACCAGTCTTACAAACAGGAAACCAAAAAGAATTAATGGTTGGATTTGAATATTAGTAGGCTATTTCAGAGCAACTACTGAGTAAACCAGAAGATGGATGACAAATTCATCAGGTATGAAATCAGCAACAAAGACCTGTAAAGAAGTTTTTGCCCGGAGTTCTGCTTTAAATCTACCTCTATCCCCATTTTAAGTCTATTCTATATACTTACCTATTCTGAAGTCACTCTGTCTGGTGCAGTCAAATGATTGGGTCCCAGCACTGGCTTCAGTTCAGAGGAGGGACAGCCGACAACAGATACCCCATAGCAAGCCTATGGGTGAAATCATCACACATGCGCTGCAGCTGTTGTCGGCGATCTCTCCTCTTCACTGAAGTCAAAGCTGGAGAGATCATGTGACTGGACCGGAGCAACTCAGAATAGATAAGAATATGTATCTTTCCTTTTACAGGGTAGTTAGAATATGCTTAGAATGGGGGGTGGGAGTAGATTTAAGCTTTGTTAGGTTTTGACTTGCCTTTTACTTTAAACAGACCTGAGATAAACATAAATCTATCCTGAGATAATAATGATTTCAAAAAATACAGACTTAATGGATCATCTGGTATGTTCTGCTGTCAATCTGACAATGCCATACTTGTGCACAGCTTAGTAGAAATATAATAGACTGCCTCGTGTATATAGCATTCTATGTTTCTAAAAGTAAGTTTGGCCTTATTGAGATCTGCTGCCCTATCATTATTATTATTACATCGAGTTTATATAGCGCCAAAGGGTTTGCTCAGCGCTGTACAATAGAGGGGGGGACAATACATGAAACAGTACAGCAACTACAAACAGCACACGAGGGGTTAGAGGGCCCTACTCTTTCGAGCTTACAATATAGAAGGGAGGGGGTAGTGGTACAGGAAGAAGTGGCTGTGGGGGATGGAGTGGTAGGAGGAATGAAGGAGAACGGCTGTTAGGTGAGGGTGGGGTAGGCTTCCCTGAAGAGGTGGGTTTTCAGGGAGCGCCTGAAGGTGAGGAGGGAAGGTGACAGTCTGATGGATTGGGGTAGTGAGTTCCAGAGGATGGGGGAGGACCTGGAGAAGTCTTGCAGTCGTGCGTGGGAGGAGGAGACCAGGGAGCAAGACAGAAGGAGGTCCCATGAAGAGTGAAGGGTACGGGTAGGGTGGTACCTGGTAATCAGGTTGGTGAGGTAGTTAGGGGCAGTGTTGTGAACGGCTTTGTAGGTCAGAGTGAGTAGTTTGAATTTGATGCGTTGGGCAATAGGGAGCCAGTGGAGGGACAGGCAGAGGGGGGTGGCAGAGGTGGAGTGGCCGGCGAGGCGGATGAGTCTAGCCACTGAGCCCAGGATGGTCTGAAGCGGGGAGAGCCTGCACTGGGGTAGGCGGTTTATGTGTGCTAATCCATGGTGTAAAAGCCACCATAAATAAACTCAACTTTGATCATATCTCATATAAAAAATTCACTACTCTCCAGTACCTACATGATCCCCCTGCTTCCTACTTCCAAAAACAGCATCTTTTATTAATTGCATGTACTTATAGCGTACTGTAATTTCTGAGGCCCTCCTATAACACACCATCAAAAATATTGGCTGCCCAGCTTAGTAAAGTAACAATGCTGGTAAAAGACTGGGTCCCTTTTCAATTGACTTTGTACCATGAGTTGTTTCTCCTACTAAGCTCCATTAGGGAATTAAAAAGAAAACACTATACGATAAGAAATATCTTTTTATCTCCTACAGAAATAGACTGGAAAGCTTTGAATAGTTGTATGGAGGGTCCTTTATTCCACCTAAGAATAAAGTGGCTTGCCATGTCAGAGGAAGTAAAATCTGTATATTTTATATTGTTGTAGCCCTAGGTTTGCACTGTCAACGGAGGGCAGCCGCATGGACTGGGCTGTCACTGAAATGACACACACACAGCTGGCGTTGCAGCTGTTCTCCCTCTAAGCTGTCAGTAAGGAGGGGAGGCACAAGAGAGGATACAGAAGACTTGTAGGGCTGTGTTGCAGTCACTGTGAGCTGAAGGAGAGCCCGCTCACCGTTCCAGGACATCAGAGGACACTGTTTGGCTGCTTGACTGCTGGGACAAAAAGTCCCAGCTCAACCCTACAAGTTACATATTAATAGCAGCTCTGATAGACTAGGAGAGGTATTGTATCAGGAGCACAATGGACACCTATAACCTGTCACCTATGTGAGCCAGAGCCTTACCTACTTAAAAGAACTACCCCACACATAAGCTAAAGTTCCTTTCCTTGAAGTTCGCAGTGGAGGACAAGTTGAAAGACTATCTGTATAACATGGACCTCAAGGTCAAAACAGGTAATAATCCTCCAGTATACTCACCACAGACTAGCTGGACACTACAGGACATTGATGGTTGACTGTCCTATCTGGCTTATGCTTCAGCTTAAAGTAGCATCCAGAAGTTGGAAACATAGATGCTGATATCTTATCAAGGAGACTCTATGAACCCAGAAGAGCAAAACAACTGATGTCTAAATGGGTCCATGCCGTATATCAAGAGGTTGAGTATCGTGTCAAGGGAGCAGCCAGAGGGGTCAGTAATGCAAGTGTCCCCAAACTCTACTGTAACCTCACCCAAGTGAGAGGTGGAGATCTGCCTACTCTATCAAAGAGAGACCTGAGGAATGATGAAGTGGAAGACATTTTATGTAGCCTGGAGAGTGGTCATCCGTTGCTAATCTATTCCCCAAAGAAAGCACATCTGGTCCACAAGGAGTGGGATCAACTGCAACTATGTGATAGGGTGGTCTACAGAAGGAGCCCCTGAGATGATCCTAAAGAGAACAAATAGCAATTGCTTTTCCTGGAAAAACACAGGGAAACTGTGTCAGCTGCCTTGCATTAGGATCATGGTCAGGTATGGCCAGAGGTCTATCAAATTACTGAAAAACGAGTTCTGGTCTTTTATTTTGGGCCAAAGTTGAGAGTTATTGCAATTCTTGCATACACAGTATTCAGAGAAAAATACTGCAAATAGAAAAATTTGTGAGCTCACTATAATGGGGAGGAAAGAAACAGCAGCTGTGCACAGAAGGTAACCAAGAAAAACCTCAATCAAACAGTAAGAAATATCTCTGTTTTTGAACTCCCTGGGGGAGTATTGAATTTCAGAAGCCCCACACAAGATCCATTCCCAGTATCCAGAGAGGAAGCCTCCTGCACATGCTGTGAACAGCACCTATCCATCCCTTAAGGGAAACTCTGGCTGTCTTTTGGATCTCCATTTAAAGCCCCAGGATCCATTTGATGCACCATCCCACCCTCAGAGGGAAACTACTGCAATATCTGCCCTACTCTGATGATACCTTGATGACATCTGGTTTTATACTTATATGCGCATTTACATTGCGCATCCGGTGAGTGCGCAATTCTTCCACAATTATTGCACAAGCACCAACTCATCAAGAATTTATTGGCACTTTAGGAGCACTGAAAGTCACCTTTTGAACTATCAAAGATTTATGCTTATTTACATTGTTTTATATTCGTTTATGAACTTTTATTCATATTATTAATGATTTTAGCGCTGCACCATATTTCTTACAGAGAGAAATATTACCCTGCAGAGCGGCCTCAATGGTCCATCTTTAAAGTCAAGGACCCATGGTGCACATTGACTTCTTGTGCCTAGAACCTGATTTGAGTGGATGGGGAAACATCCTGATGATGACAGACCATTTCACATGCTATGCCCAGGCTTTTCCCACAAAAGACCAACAAGCATCCACAGTGGCCAAGGTCTTGCTGGAGAAATGTTTTGTCCACTACAGGCTACCCCAGCGAATCCCCTCTGATCAGGGCAGAGACTTTAAGAGTCATCTTACCAAGCATTTGCTCATTTTGTGTGTTCAGAAGTCCAGAAAGACCTCCTATCATCCAAAATTGGATCCACAGCCTGAGAGGTTCTCTTTAGGACTCAGAAAGCAGAAAAAGAGGTAACACTGGAGCAGGCACATCTCTGCAGTTGTGCATGCATATAAGAGCACTGAAAATGATGCAACAGGTTATTCCCCATACACATTAATGTTTTGGAAAGAAGCTTGACTGCCCATGGACGTAGTTTTTAGCATCTGTTTACATCAGACATCTGTTACGTCTCACAGAGGGAATGTGTAATGTTTAAGAAGGAACTCAATGACAGTTTAGGAAAATTATTAAAGCTTTATCTGATGTCTGAGATCAACAGATGGGTGGAACAAAAGGAACTTTGACCTGAGTGTGAAAGTCCAGGAGCTACAGCCAGGTGATCGGGTGCTTCTGACAAATTTGTGAGTTCCCAGGAAGCATAAGCTTGCGGAACAATGAATTTCTCAAACCTATATCTTCTGCAAGCAACTGTCTATTCTGCTGTTGTACCAGATCACTCTGAGGGGAGAACAGGACCGTTGAAAGTATGGCACTGGAATCACCTTCTACCCTGAAATGTGTAAGCAGAGTGAACTATTAAGGGCAACATTTTCGAGACAAGGTCTAGTGACCCATTCACAGTCTTCTCCACCTATTGAAGAAAAGGAGGATGACAGTGAAGAGGAAGATATCTGCACATACTGGTTGTAGCCATTTGAGCCAATGGATGCCACCTAATCTACTTCTACTACTGAGACTTATTTGGGGAATCTCGGGCCTGCAGCCCCTTAATTCATACCTCAGGTTTAAGAGGTAGGAGAAGAGAAATTTTCCATTCCGCCATTCAAAGTTGAATTAGACCCCTCAACCAGCCCTTGAATTTGAAGAAGAGGCCCCAGAAGATCCATCAGAGCCTAAGGAGCACAGAGCCAAAAGATCAATACACCCTGCAATTAGGCTGATCTATGACTTTTTGGGTCAATGTTTAGAAGAGACTGTGTCTACAGCCAAAAGGACTTCAAAGATGTCAGTACTGTCTACCCTGGCAAAAGTGGGCAGAGACCCTGGTCTGCCTTCTGACATACCTTGGTTCCTTTGGCTGAAACGTTTGATACAAAATGTGTTATAACTTGGTGGACATGTCTTAAGGTTGGCATTTGCGTTTACTCTATGATACACATGATTCCTCACATTAACCTCCACAAAACCATTGGGACGTATCCTACCCTAAGCAAGGAGTAGTGAAACACGTCAAGGAAGACTGCTTTTTGGGGGAGATATCGCCGTATACAGTCAATGCCGGAACAAGATCATCCAGTGCCCAGGACGAAGATGCCAAACTGCCCCATCCAGGATGTATGAGCATCATGTGACAGGAAAAATAATAATAATAAAAAAAAAAAAAAAACACTAATCGTCACGCTTAACCCCTAAGCATAAATTCCCTTTTTTTTCTCCCTGGCACCACCTTTTCATTCCAGCACTGTTATTAAAATCATCATTAAAAACACTAACTGTATTTTGCGCCCAATTCGACCTGAACACCCCACTGTTATATTCAGGGGCGTGGGTAACTTGAGAAACAAAACTGGCACAGAGTGTACTTGATCTGCCGATTAGGCCAACTTTTTTGCTAACATGGATGGCTATCATCTGTGTGGGAAGTGTAAGGCATGCCAAGTAAACTGTAGGGGAAGGAAAATGACTAATGACTGTAAGCTCCAAGGAGCAGGGCCCTCCTCACTCTCTTGTATTGAACTGTGTTGTTGCTGTATTGTTTCCCTTTATATTGTAAAGTGCTGAGCAAACTGTTGGCGCTATATAAATCCTGTAAATTAATAATAATAGAGCAATACATACCCAACTGGAGAGGCAGTAATGCCAAGAGGACTATTTCTAAAGCTGAAACTAGCTGGATTTATTGGCTTAAAAACATACACTCCCTTTGGTTTGAATGGGATATTAACTGTTTTATCAATACCAGCTAATTATATATCTTTGTGCAGATGTCATGATAATTTGGTGATAATTTGGTGGCTATTGTACCTCATAGGCCTCCAATATTGATTAATTTATTTATATATCTGCTGTACATGTATGTCTGTTAATGGTGGTTCAGTCAAGGAGGATTGCCTTAAATTATGAAATATTTTTGGATTTATATCCATAAGGCTCTTTATTAATTAACTGTGGTTAGATTAATCTCTTTTTGGTTTTGGTTTCTTTTTCTACCACAAGAGATAACTGTAGAGGACTCATACTCTATGAACTGCACCCATTAGTGATTAGGTGTTGAACCTCAGGTGTCCGGTCACTCCCTCTTGTGACATGTCAGCCTATGGCAGCAATCCTCCATGGTCACTTCCCCTATTTATGTGGGTAATGCGGTGTATGTGCGTGCCCCTGATGATGTCGCATATGACGAAATGCATCGGGCAGAGCCACGCACATACGCGCTACCCCACCTACAAGTAATAATCTTCTCCCTCCCCCTCCCAGCACATACACGCTCAACCCCAGCACAGATATATATTACTATTTTACTTTTTTTTTTCCTTAATGGATTCTCCACATTCTCCACATCTTTTAATGGTAGTTCCTTCCGCAGCATGCCTAAATACTCACCTGAGCTTGATCTCGATCCAATGATGTGCAAGGCTGCAGCATCTCCACTACCTACTCCCTGCTCTCACAGGCTTGGCACGCAGGCATTGGCTCCTGCTACTGTCAGTCAAAATCTGTGAGTAGAGAGCGGGGGGGTGGGGCTGAGCAGGGCTGTGTGTCCGAATAGATGCAAACAGCCCTGCTTGGAAGTGAGCATGCATGAGTGCACCCATAGGAAGGGCACTTGGCAAGGGCACTTGGCACTTTCTATGTGGGCACTTGGCAAGTGAGAGGAGCCAGAAGTGCCTGTGGGGGACCCCAGAAGAGGGGGATCGGGACTGCCCTGTGCAAAACCATTGCAGAGAGCAGTTAAGTATAACATGTTTATTATTTTAATTAAAACAATTCTCAAGCTTTACAATCACTATAAGCTCTGCTGTATAGTATACTGCAAAAGGCTGATATTAGGTTAAATTCAGATAGTTTAAAGCCTAAGTTTAGTTAAAAAAAATTGCACAATGAAACACTATCTATGAATATAGAACAGATATATGATTGAATGGTCCACCTCCTCCATTCATAAATTCTGATTCATTCATAGAAGCTATAGTACAGCTTCTATGAATTGAGGAGCTGGGTGGAAAGGACAGGCATAGTCATACACCTATAAGTGCCTGTCACAGCTTCTTCAACTTTATTAACCCTGGCTGTGGAAGATTACGGTGCAAGGGGTAGAATGGTATTAGAGGAGGGAGATTTCAAGGACTACAGGAGCAAGCAACACAAGGGACACATCAGAATAATAGCAAGCCACACATGTTCCTTGTGCTGATTTTTTTAAACTAGTCTCTGGGCAAAGGCACATATTGATGCAGTTCTGTAATTAATAATACAGCAATAAACATATTTTTTAAATGCAAGCAGTGAAATATGGCCATAACCAGAAAATGTGGTGAAGAAAACTACTAGAATTACCTATTTGCAGCCACCATTGCCACACCCTAGGAAATTCTTGTGTAACTACAGATGTGAGAGATAAAAATAGTGTTATCAACAGCATAACATATTTTCAACCTACAAACAAAGCACAAAATTGTTCCATTATTGAAAGTTCTCACAGAAAAAAAAAGTTTCACTCACACATAGCAAGCAGCAATAATAAAACAATTTATCAAAAACCTAGCTGCACAGATGTGATTTGTTCCATTGAGATGACGCATGGTTGGGAATATATCATTTCTCCCTCTCCTCGGGCCTTTTATTGTAGCTGTGTGAAAAGTCACATTGATTTACTATTAACATTTAAAGTGGTTGTAAAGGCTGAAGGTTTTTTACATTAATGCATTCTATGCATGAAGGTACAATCCTTATATGTGCTGCTCCCCCCCCCCCCCCCCCCAATACTCACTTGAGCCCCCTCTCGATCCTGCGATGTGCACGGAAGCCTCGGCTGTCTTGGGTCTCTCTCTCCTCATTGTTGAGAAACAGCAGCGAGAGCCATTGGTTCCCACTGCTGTCAAACACAGCCAGTGAGGAGACAGCAGGGAGCAGGGCCCAGGTGCAGCTCTTTGTGTCCTAGAGCAAGGTTTGGGAGCGAGCACGCACCAGTGCCCCCCCTCCCTAGCAAGCAGCTTGCTATTGGGGGCACTGGTCAAGAGGAAGTAGCCAGGAGTGCCAGCGAGGGACCCAAGAAGAGGAGGATCAGGGTTACTCTGTGCAAAACCACTTCACTGAGCAGGTAAATATAACATGTTTGTTATTTAAAAAAAAAAAACTGAAACTTCAATATCACTTTAACTTTTACATGGACAGCAACAAACTAGTTGCTTGTCTGAACAAGATTTTGGTTTGCCAGTAGGCTGTAGTTGCAGAAAAATGTACATGTTCATGGTTCATAAACAGCAAACTTATGTGCTATGTTCAGTGCTGTATATTTCCACTGTTACATTACATTGAATTGCAGTCTGGTGGGCTACAGAGAGGGGAGTGGACCCCCCTGTATTCAATGTGCTGTTCAGAGGCATCAGTGCTACATTACTATTGAATAGCATGGCGGTGGGTTACATATTTTGTGTAGCAACCTTTGTATTCACAGTCACTAGTTCCAACAGTATTTTCTAGGACTACCTTTTTTTCTGTGCCAGCAACAACTTCTATTGCTGTTTAGCTGATTCTGGTCTTCCATTTCTTATTCGGGGGGCTGATTTTTTTTTTTTTTTTCGTTTTGTTTTTTTCTTAGTTTTAGACATTCTCTTTTTTTTTTTTCATTAAAAAAAATAAGATTTTAATCACTTGACCTTTTAGCCTCAGAAGGGGACAGCAATGATTTTCAAAAACTTTCATTCAAACCCTATCGAAGTCAGCATGCAATTTTTATGATGAGTTCCCTGAACGTTATCCAACCCTGGTAGGTTTGCTCATCTCTAGTTGCTAGACCTCTCTTCCAAGTCATAGGATATAAATAA
Source organism: Staurois parvus (assembly GCF_062004578.1). Lineage (NCBI taxonomy): Eukaryota > Metazoa > Chordata > Amphibia > Anura > Ranidae > Staurois > Staurois parvus. The sequence continues at coordinate 1,523,490 of NW_028317911.1, forward strand.
ATTATTCTTTATGTTTGGAAAGGCAAGTGTGGGACACATTGCTATTGCAATTTACCTGAAAAAAATGTTTGTCCCTTAAAAAGTGCAAAATATTAGACAACACCAATACAGACATACCCAAGCTGATCTATAATCAAAAACAATCATTTTTTGCAAAAATGGCTAAATAAATTGACAGAAAGGAAAAGAGGATATTGAATTTTTGGAACATTTAAGAATTCCACAATCATTATTATTGCTGATCAATTACTGAGGACAGTCCAGTAAGAAAATTAGACCATGTGGATTACCTACCAATGCAGCAAATAATGACGTGAAGAAAGCTCACTGTGGCTGAGTAATCCCACACCATTGAACCAACAACTGGCACAAAGAGAAGACCGCTGACGAAAAATGTTACTTCAGTAGAAATCACCTGCACTGTGGATACAGTAAAGATATGAGCTGTAAGAATATTTCTGGGACCCTTGGTAAATTACAGTATAAAGACTCATATAGCAGCAAGTACTTATTACTGTGAAAGGGGTCAGCTGGAATATTTTTGTTTAGTATATACTTGCTCAGTAAAAAATAAAAAAAAATAACAGTGAGGAAAGGCTTAGGGCAAACTGGGCAAATCTATTGTTTAGAGCAGTGGTTCTCAACCTTCCTAATGCCGTGACCCTTTAATACAATTCCTCATGTTGTGGTGACCCCCAACCATAAAATTATTTACCCAGTAATTATAATTCATGAGTGTCGTTTTACCTCCAATACTGCTGCTTTCAACACAGTAGCTGCTTTCAACACAGTAGCTGCTTTTAACAGAGTAGCTGCTTTCTACACAGTAGCTGCTTTTTACACATCGGAAATATGTGTTTTCTGATGGTCTTAGGGGACCCCTGTGAAAGGGTCGTTCGACCCCCAAAGGGGTCGCGACCCACAGGTTGAGAACCACTGGTTTAGAGCATTGTTTCTCAACCATTTTTCAGTCAAGGCATCCTTTAAAATTATGGACAGTCCCGAGGCACCCTTTAAAATTATGGGCAGTCCCGAGGCACCCTTTAAAATTATGGACAGTCTTGAGGCACCCCATTCTAAAATGGGGTACCTCAAGCCTGTTCATAATTTTAAAAGGGAACCCCATTATAAAATGTGAAAAACAATGCTAATAGTTTTATATAAAGAAGCAACATCCACACATGTAGGACACCCAGCATTGGAGGTGATGTATTCGTCAAAAGCAAATACACTTTTGCACACTGGCTCTGACTAGTGTTCCAGTGTTTCTCTTCTCCCTCAGTTTTTCTCAATGTGACCCCAGCACAGATGGCGAGGGGCAGGGGAGGGTCAAAATAGGATGCTGTGCAGGCAACCAACATCTTACTTATCAACTGATGATGTCATTGGTTGTCAGGAAGCCAGCGGCTATAAGGTCCTAAAGGTGCACAATGAAAACCTGTGACTTTGTGGGCAATTTTTAGACATTTTGCTAAGGGACCCCTGAAGGAACCTCAAGGCACCCAGAGTGCCTGGGCACCCTGGTTGAGAAAGGCTGGTTTAGACATATTGTTTTGACTGTTCTTCAACAGAGATCAGCTTCAGGTTCAGGTCAGACATAGGTTTGAGCCAAGCTGTTTGCAGTCTTGGCAACTTGTCCGCCATCCTGATGGCAATAATAATGCACTGCAAGGGCCATCATACTTTGGTTAGTTGCCTTAGAGTAGCCAATAATGGGGTCTTTGTTATGTGCCAGCCCCCCTTCTATAAATACAAGAATGAAGAGACTGCAGTTAATGCAGTAGTGAAAAATAGGCAAGCAGCAGGACCATACTGAATGGCAATTTTAGTCATATTTTCCAGCACTTCATCATCTGCAGTCTGTTAATTCCTTATGAGAGTTTGATAGAAATGTTTACAAATGCAAGTGATGATATGATTATGATAATATATTGATATCCCTGATCTGAGGAAACTTGGAGTGAATTTTTTCATTCCTACTTCAATACTGCTGAATTGGCCAAAAATAAGCTCATCCAACTGATATTTTTCCATAGAATATATTATACACCCTTGCAAGTTTTTCAGTGCACAAAAACTACACACCTAGTTTTCATAAGTACCAAAAAGAAACCAGTGATTTTCTACACATGATTTGGAGTTGCAATAGATTTAGACCTTTCTGGTCTCAAATTATGGCCTTTATTGCTTCCTTTTTTGTCCTCGATATCTGAAACCCTAAGTGGTGCATATTGGGGATTTGTAAAGATCTAGACATCAGCGCCACACAGAAACTCTATGAATTGTACTACATTAGGCTAGAAAAATGTTTATACTTCAATGGACACATACTGACACTATCCATATAAATTTTTGGAAAAAACCTAATTAATTAATCTTTACCACTTTATAGATTGATATGAAGCCAGGGGCTCTTCATCCAAATTTAACAATATTTGGGGTAAGTGGCTAAACTGTACTGATACATGTGACATGCCTACTATGTAAATTCATGTTTTTCGAGCTGCTATGTCTGGATATTGCCTTGTCTGCTTTTTATTTTCTCTGAGTAATAAAAGCACAAAATATGTTTCATCCTTTTGACATTATTTGTACAACAACTGCGATGTACACACTTTTGTGGTTTTCTTTTTTTTGTTTGCTGTTCTTTTTCTTCTACTCCACTGTTTTACCTTATTTTACCTATTGTAATAACATATAGGTCAGGGTTTCTCAACCAGGGTTCCTCCAGAGATTGCCATGGGTTCCTTGAGCAATGAGCAATTTCTGCCTTTTAGATAAGTTCCCCATTACACCAATGATCTTTTTAGCTATCTCTAAGAGGGGAATTCTTCCCAATGACCACAAATGAAACGAACATTCTTCCCACCGACCATCAAACTAATGTATCATGAGTTTTGGATAGAGTAATATTTAGCAGGGGTTCCCCGAGACTGGAAAGTTGTTTCAAGGGTAGCTCTCTGTTAAAAAGGTTGAAAAAGGCTGGTGTAGATAGTTCTTTTCTGCATTTTAGGTTAAAGGTCCGTTTTTCGCTCCATACATTCATATACCTACTGTATTATCCGCCTATCGTATTTTTGAGCTGGTGTGTTTTGAATGGATATTATACTATAACTCTAATGTACCTGGACCAATATGTAATTGCAATAAAACTTTGTATAAAAAAATACTGTTTAGCAGGGATAGGATATTTTCATGTGGATTAAAATACAACATTGAAAATACACAAATACTCATTATCGGTAGCTACGTTTATGCTGTCTAACATCTTGGCTATTTCGAAAAGTTTTCTTACGCTATGTTTTGTACCTCAAATTTGAAAAAAAAAATTCTTGAAAGTGGAAATACACAAATTCTTTAAAGTATATAATTTGGAAATGTCTAAAATTTAAACCAGACCCTTAGGTGGGTGCAGCTTGAGTGTCCAGGACAAGGAGGGCAATAAGTTTGTGGCTGCCCTTACTGTACCATACCTCCCCTCCTTGCAAGGTACCTTGTTCCCATGTTGAGGGGCAAGGGCTTCTTCTCCACATTCTGTCACCCAAAAAAAGAAAGTTTGATTGATGTGATTATTAGAAATCTGAAAGCCCGCTTTAGAATAAGGTGGCCCCCAGATATCTTCCCAGAGTAAGTATTGCTGATTTAAAATAATAAAAATAGTCAGAGGTTAGCCAGTTATGTGTATTTATTTTCTTAAGTAATAAGGGGTGCTAATGTACCCCATACTTCTTCAAGATATCTGATTGATGCTGGATTTACATCCCTGGATGATGTCATTGATGATGAATTCATTGTTTAATAAAAATCCAAAGAAAAAAATGGTTAAAAATGTCCCACAATCTGAATTCATGATCAGTCACATTACCCAGCACCACCCAATAATGTTTCCCTGCCACCAAGACAACCTGTTGCAAGACAATGTTGACCCAACATACACCTGAGCTAAATAACAGGACCCTGGTGCTCCTTTAATGTAAAGAAAAGTCCTTGGGGATCCTGGGTGACATCAAATAATGACTAAATGGAACTGTTTGACAACTTTGCGTGCAACTTTAAGGCATTCCCCAATATTTAAAGGATTTGTGGATTTTTAATCCTCTGAGAGCATAAAGGGAGAGAGCCAGTGCAGATGGGCACAGCACTGGATCGGGATCAGGCTCAGGTAAATATACAGGGGCACAAGGGGGTTGTACAAATACAGAGCCATTTTTTGTCGAAATGCAAGGAATGCCTTAGGGTACAAATGGCCAGCCTTTACAACCACTTTATATTTTCCATTATTACATACCCCCATGACAATGCCCATCCCCAAATACCTTATTTCAAAATGAGCTTGCATATTAGCCATGAAAATGGGGGAAAAAAACAAAACCGTAAATGAAAGAATGGAGGTTTTCAGGTGAAAAATACAAAGGGGCAAGTAGGCAGCTGAACCTAAGAGACAGAAAACCCCTCCCTGGCCCTAACTTGATTTGCCCATGTTTTAATACCTTAATAATCTTTTTTTTTTATCCAGTTCTCTGCTATTTACCTACCACGTTCATTACCTCATAATTCCTTTTGTTTCTCTTACATTCTCTTTATCATAAGTGCTGCTGTATTCTGTAATTCTAAGTGTCTGCCACGGAAGGGAGAGAGCAAATGGCTTTGTAGTGGACTGATGATCTACCGACTTACATATCACAACTGTCCAACTATTGGGCAGTACAGTGGCTAAATGACTGGCACTTCCATCTAGCTGCACTAAGGTCCTTGGTTCAAATCCCAACCACTGCACCACCTGACTGGAGTTTGCATGTTCTCCCTGTGCCTGCGTGAGTTTCCTCTGGGTACTCCTGTTTTCTCCCACGCCCCAAAGACATGCTGGTAGCTTAATTGGCTCCTGTCTAAAATTGGTGCTAGTATGAATGAATGTGAGTTAGGGATCTTAGATCGTACCCTTGAGGGTTAGGGACTGATGCAAATGTACAATATATATGTAAAGCACTGCATAACTTTATGGCCCTATATAAGTACCAGTAATAAAAAAAAACTGTGGAGACACACACTATACACAGACTATGCTAAATTCTTGTGAGCAGATTTCCAATACTTTATTGTTACTAATTAAAATGGGAGGCACACTGGTTTTCCTTATTAACAATTTTATTTTTTCTTGGAAAACGAAAATGAAAATTATTGGAAAGAAAATGGTAGAAAAACAACATTCACCTCCTATCGACCTCAGTAGGGTTCACTGCTAGCTTTGGAATTTTTGGACTTTGCACTGGGTTCACAGATCTCCTTGTGAACTGAGCTTAGGCCCTTTTGCCCATCCCCACTCTTGAACTACTATATAGTGAATGCAGGCTCCTGGGTTTAGTAACACTTTAAGTGTTACTAAACCCAGGAGCCGTCATTCACTATATCTGGTCTCCCATAGTACACACTACATGGAAATGCAATTATTTTAGTAAATATAAACTGCTAAGTACCTTTTCTTATCAGCAGTTAGAGCAGTCTTGTGACTTCTATCAGTGTTCAGCCGAGTACTGGTTAAAGCTTGTAGGAGGAGTTTTCTTTCTGTTCTAGGAGGATGTAGAGCCCCTGACCCCTGTCTGGACAGTGCTGATTGGCCCTGTGCTGATCATATGTACTCACTTTGCCTCATAACTTTAAACTTTGGTTTAATCTGATAAACCCAGGCCTAGTAGTATTATCCCTTGTAACATGAGCTGTGTTTTTCAGCTGTGTTGAACTTCCATGCACTGTATACAGTATGTGCTAACTGACTATTATGGTTGAAGTTGTGGACTATCTCTCTAGCTTGTTTATTTCTCATAAAGTTCTTTGACTGTGTAACTTAAAAACCTCTTTTGGCTGTCCTCCTGAGTATCACAGGAGAGTGCAGTTCGCTCTGCACTCCTATGACCTATTTTCAGCTGACAGCAGGCTAAAGTCTGCTGTCGGCTGATGCCACTCAGCCAGTCCAGGCTGGGGAAAGTTCCTGACTTTAAAGTCGGGAATCACTCCAGAGTCTAGAGCGGCATCCGGCTCAGCCTCTCAGCGAGCTGATGAAAGCCTGAGCCAGTCGCACTCTCCCCCTCTACAGCCCAGTGCTTCAGTGACAGCAAGGGGAGCAGAACAGAGAGCAGTGACTGTCAGTCACCGCTCTCTGCTCAAAGCGGCAGTGAAAACTCAGCGATCAGTGATCATGTGATCGCTGAGTTCTCACACTTAGAGTCGGCGGGGGACACATGCAGCATCGGACCAATGCTGCATCCACCTAGGTAAGTATAAAAAAACAAACTTCTCTTTTAATGGAAATTTCAACTAGGCTACTTTTTACATGACAAAATTTCAGAGTTGTTTGGTAAAATCTACACCTGCATTGAGCACTTTCTGTATAGAGATCATCAATATATTGTCTAATCAGTGTAATACGTGTTAGTGTGCAGGCAGAATTGTCTCATGAAGCCTAGCAATGAGATTTACAATCAAGCAGTCAGTGTACTAACAATATAAAGCAAATGCACATTATAATATGACTCATAATTGATATGAATAAAGACAATATAGAAATATATAAGGGCATGCAAAGACAGAGGATAATTTAGGCTACGTTCATAGTACTGTGATCCAATTTTGATCTGATTTTCTGTGTGATTATGTAATGTGACTTGTTTGCATTTTGAATGAGGTTTGCATATTCAATGGGCTAATATTGTGCTGGAATTGAACCAAAGTAGTTAAGGATCCTATTCCAAAACTGCACCCTGCTGTGTTGCATTGATATGCATGGGCAGCATTGAAAACAATGGGGTTGATTTACTAAAACTGGAGAGTGCAAAATCTAGTGCAACTGTACATGGTAGCCAATCTTCTTCTAACTTCAGCTTGTTCACTTAAAGTGGAAGCAAAGGCAAAACCCAACTAACTCTAAACCTACTCTCAGCCACATTCTAACACTAATCTATCTAGCCCTGTAAAGAAAAGATTACCATGCTTACCTCTTCTGCAGCTGCTCTGGTCCGGTCCCTCGCTGAGCTGTCAGTGGCGGTTTCAATGTGTAGGAGAGGCAGCTGACAACGAAAGCCCCCATAGTAACTATGGGTGATGTCACTTCCCAGGCATTTCTCAGCCCTTGTCGGCTGTCTCCAGCACACAGAGGGCAATTTTTTTTCTTTACACGGCTAGATAAATTAGGCTTAGAATGTGGCTGAGAGTAGGTTTAAAGTTAGTTGGGTCTTGCCTTTACTTCCACTTTAGGCTTTGTTAAAAAAAAAAACTGGAAGATGACTGGTTTCTATGCAGAGCTGCACCAGATTTTGCACTCTCCAGTTTTAGTAAATCAATCCCAATGTGATTTCCATTGTGTGTGACTCAAATCGCATCTAAAATTGCACTACATTGAACCAGGCCTAATATAGATCTTAAGGGTCAGCTTTAAATAATGTAATGTAAATACTAGTGATCAAATGTAAAAAAATGCCCTTTCCTTGATTTAGTGGAACAGACGCCAAGAATTGGCTTGCTTGGTGATTCTTGATAATCCACATGGCATTTTGTGATCTAGCAGAGGTTTAAACATCTTACTAGTTCACTTTAGAGGTATACTATATTGCCAAAAGTATTGGGACTCCTGCCTTTACATGCACATGAACTTTTATGGCATCCCAGTCTTAGTCCGTAGGGTTCAATTTTGAGTTGACCCACCCTTTGCAGCTATAACAGCTTTAACTCTTCTGGGAAGGCTGTCCACAAGGTTTAGGAGTGTGTCTATGGGAATATTTGATCATTCTTCCAGATCGCATCTGTGAGGTCAGGCATTGATGTCGGACGAGAAGGCTTGGCTTGTAGTCTCGGGTTCAGGTCGGGACTCTGTGCAGGGCAGTCAAGTTCCTAAACCCCAAACTTGCTTATCTATGTCTTTATGGACCTTTCTTTGTGCACAGTCATGTTGGAACAGGAAGGGGCATCCCCATACTGTTATCACAAAATTGGGAGCATGAAATTGTCCAAAATGTCTTGGAATGTTGACGCTTTAAGAGTTCCCTTCACTGGAACTAAGGAGCACAATGCAGTCAGGCAAGTACCGTTCTCCTGGCAACCGCCAAAACCCAGACACGTCCACCGGATTGCCAGACAGAGAAGCATGATTCGTCACTCCACAGGACACCTCTCCACTGCTCCAGAGTTCAGTGGCAGCGTGCTATACATTACTGCATCTGATGCTTCGCATTGCATTTGGTGATATAAGGCTTAGATGCAGTTGCTCGGCCATGAAAACCCATTCCATGAAGGTCTCTACACGCTGTTGTTGGGCTAATCTGAAGGCCACAAGAAGTTTGGAGGTCTTTAGCTATTGACTCTGCAGACAGTTGGTGACTTCTGCGCACTGTGTGCTTCCATATGCGCTGACCCGCTCTGTCATTTTATGTGGCCTACCACTTCGTGGCTCAGTTGCTGTTGTTCCCAGTTGCTTCCACTTTGTTATAATACCACTAAGGCCTGGTTCACATATGTGCGGCCGTGCGGGCTGTGATTTGCGCGGGCACGAGAGACCGTTTATTTGAATGGACTCCCATGCCCTGGGACACACAGGGAAGATGTCCCTGCACTACTTGGGAAATCACAACCCACACGGGGACCGAGGTTCCCAGTATGGCTGCGATTTCCAGTGCGGGCGGTGTGCCATTAGAATTAATGGCACCCGCCTGTGAGTCCTGCATTCCTCTGTGTGGGTGGTGCGGCTACAGGTATTTGTGTGGGTCCTGCAATGGCACCACACGCACAAATGTGAACCAAGCCTAACAGTTGAGCGTGGAATGTTTAGTAGCAAGGAAATTTCATGGATGGACTTATTGCACAGGTGGCAACCTATCACAGTACCACGCTTGAATTAACTGAGCTCAGGAGAGTGACCCATTATTTCACAAATGTTTGTAGAAGCAGTCTGCATGCCTAGGTGCTTGATTTTATACACCTGTAGCCATGGAGGTGCTTGGAACACCTGGATCCAATGATTTGGAGGGGTGTCTCAATACTTTTGGCAATATAGTGTACAGTATGTATATTCATGGGATACTGGGAAGTATAATGGTATATTTTAATAAATAGGAAAGAAATTCTGCCTCACAGCTTCCTACATCCTCTGCAACTCATGGAATTGGGGCCTGTGTATTAGAAATGTAAAGCTTCTTGTAAATGCATATGGTAATGAGCATAGGAGGATGCTTTTGGGAGTCCACAGAGCTGAAGTTCTCCAAGGACTGCAAATTAGTTTCCTACAACAAAAATCCACCATTGACCAACTCAAATTTGCTGCAAATCAAGGTTTGGATGAACCTATTTGTTTATTAGTGAATTACACCCTGACTATGACATGATAATAGCAGTACAGTACTCACCAAGATATTCAGAGCTGTTTAAAGATGGTACAATTGTATGTCTGAATGGTATTGTCCAGTCGAAATTTTCTATTCTTAAAAAACAGAGAGAAAGCAAATATTTAGAAGAAGTCTTTAAGAATCTATTAAATTCGATCTCTATCCAAAACTAGAACTTTTTTTTTGTTTGAGTGGGGAAGGAATAGTTACATAGTTAGTCTGGCTGAAAAAAGACAAAATTCCATCCAGTTCAATTCATTAAAAAAAAAAAGTTATAATCCTATACCCACAGTTGATCCAGAGGAAGGCAAAAAAATCCAGGAAAGCATGATCTAATGTGCTCCTGCAGGGGAAAAAATTCCTTCCTGATCCCCCGAGAGGCAATCGGATATTCCTTGGATCAACATTTTCACAGCTCTCATTGTGAAGAAACCTTTCTGTGTTTGGAGATTAAATTTCTTTTCCTCCAGACGTAAAGAGTGCCCCCTTGTCCTCTGTGATGACCTCAGGGTGAATAGCTGTACACAGAGTTCACTATATAAACCACTGATGTATTTATACATGTTGATCATATCCCCCCTTAATCTCCTCTTCTCAAAGAAAGAATACATTCAGTTCCTCTAATCTTTCCTCATAGCTGATCTCCTCCATGCCTCTTATCAGTTTGGTTGCCCTTCTCTGTACTTTCTCCAGTTCCCTAATGTTCTTTTTCTGAATTGGTGCCCAAAACTGAACTGCATATTCCAGATGAGGTGTTACTAATGATTTATACAGGGGTAGAATGATATCTCTATGTCTGGAGTCTATACCTCTTTTAATACAAGAGAGGATTTTGCTCGCAATAATGCCTGTCAGGTACTTACTGCAATCCAGGGCAGAAGGATTACCCCTCACTTCCTGTCCTGCTGACAATGGTTTTGCAAGAGAGGAAGTAAGGGAAAATCTCACAGGGGTTCTAGCCTTCCCCCACTGTACTAAAATTAAACATCTTTATAACCCCTTCCTGGCATTAAAGAGGTTCTAAATACCGGGAGACAGAGGCGTGCATTCTGATCATGTGACCTCTATGATTAGCAGTCACAGCAGTCACATGATTGGAAAGCTCCTGATCGCAAGTATGCACTGGAAGCTTTCTGGTACCCGACGGTTACTGTACTGGGAGTGCACAGGGAGCATGCTCTCAGCACAGTAAAGGGTTTACATAGAGAAGCATAAATGCAGCTGGTAGGGGTCAAAGCTCAGCCGCTGACAGGTCGCACATATGCATACAGCTGGCAGGAAGTGGTTAATCAGCTAATTCTTTATTGATGAAGATAAGAAACCATCATCTTTTTACCACCCCAAAAAAAACCCTCCCACTGAACAATCGCCCCAACAATGGGTGTGCAAATACAAACACAAGCTTGTAGGACATAACCTAAATAATGGGACCAGTGTGAGTACGTCTTTTGCATATAATCCACAATACAAAACATACTGTATATTATAAGGGAAAATGTAACATCTAATAGACACAAGTTACGAATGATATGACATCTGATTAGAAATCAGAAGATATATCCAGAAGTTAAACCTAGGTTTAGTGTCAGAATATCCTGATACAGGCTGGTTCACACTCGTGCGATTTCAGAGGGACTTGAGTCGCACAGAATCTCATGACAAAGGAAATCTCATTGTTTTCAATGGTGTCAGTTCAAATCAATGCAACTTGTGGAAAAGGTTCCTGAACTACTATGGTGATTCCAGTGCAATTTTGTCCCCATAGAATATACAAACCTTGTCAAAGCTGCATCAAATTTACATCCAAGCTGCCTCCAAGTAGCCCTACATAATCGCACTGAAAGTTGGATGAAAATCGTATCACAGCAGTGTAAACCTAGCCTCAGAAAAGTAAGCGTTTTCATTTCTGCCTGTTTTGCTGTTAAGAGTTCCTCTCACTTCCTGTCTGGTACAAGGAGCGAGAAAATGGGAACACTAAGGCTATATTCACATGGGCGTTAAAATTTTATTGATTGTTTTACACGTTTTTTTTCCTAGCACAAAAGATCCTGTGTAATGATCAGTAAATACTTCCATAAAATTGTCCTGTTTTTCTCCCTAGCACCTGCATCTGGCATATGTATGTCCTAAAACGCATATTTTTGGATTTTGTGTTACAGATCTGAACGCAGTGCATGTTTACGCACATGTGTGAATGTTTCCATTGAAAACAAAGCAGCGGCACAAACCTAGCCTGTAACTGGCCATAGTTACTGATCTTTGCTACTACAACCTGTATTTGTACAGGTCACATAGTTACATAGTTAGTCTGGCTGAAAAAAAGACAAAAGTCCATCCAGTTCAACCATAGAAAAAAAAAAAAAGTTATAATCCTATCCCCACAGTTGATCCAGAGGAAGGCAAAAAAACCCAGCAAAGCACGATCCAATTTGCTCCTACAGGGAAAAAAAATTACCTTCCTGATCCCCTGAGAGGCAATCGGATATTCCCTGGATCAACTTGATCTATAAATGTTAGTATCCAGTTATATTCTGTGTATCTAAGAAAGAATCCAGGCCTTTTTTGAAGCAATCCACTGACCTGGCCAGAACCAACCATTGAGGGAGTCTATTCCACATGTTCACAGCTCTCATTGTGAAGAAACCTTTCCGTGTTTGGAGATTAAATTTCTTTTCCTCCAGATGTAAAGGGTGCCCCCTTGTCCTCTGTGATGACCTCAGGGTAAATAGCTCTACACCAAGTTCACTATATGAACCACTGATGTATTTATACATGTTGATCATCACTAGAGATGAGCGAATCGAACATGGCGAAGTGGAATTTGTTTCGAAGATCAGGAAAAATTCGATTCGCGCCGAATCCGAAAATTAGCAAACTTCGGATGCACGAATCGAATTTTCCCAAAAATGGCGGCGACATGTGTGGCGACGGAGCGGGGATCTCTGGGAAGGCGCGCAGACAAGGCGCGTTGACCCATAATGCATTCATTCATGACATGTGATCGCATTAGCCAATCAGCAGCCAGCCAGCCAGCACTGTGTAATGGTGGAGCTATAAATTGCGGCCATCTTACAATTCTCCATTAGCCTCCGGTCATTCAAGAGAGACAGACCTGTCTGTATTAAGGACAGAGTTAGGGCCAGAGAGACTTTAGGGCCACAGAATCGTTACTTAGGGACACAGAATCGTTACTTAGGGACACAGAATCATTACTCAGGGACACAGAATTGTTACTCAGGGACACAGAATTGTTACTCAGGGACACAGATTCGTTACTCAGGGACAGACACAGAATTGTTACTCAGGGACACAGAATTGTTACTCAGGGACACAGAATTGTTACTCAGGGACACAGAATCGTTACTCAGGGACACAGAATTGTTACTCAGGGACACAGAATTGTTACTCAGGGACAGACACAGAATTGTTACTCAGGGACAGACACAGAATTGTTACTCAGGGACACAGAATTGTTACTCAGGGACACAGAATTGTTACTGAGGGACACAGAATTGTTACTCAGGGACACAGAATTGTTACTCAGGGACACAGAATTGTTACTGAGGGACACAGCATCGTTACTCAGGGACACAGAATCGTTACTCAGGGACACAGAATTGTTACTCAGGGACACAGAATCGTTACTCAGGGACACAGAATCGTTACTCAGGGACACAGAATTGTTACTTAGGGACACAGAATTGTTACTGAGGGACACAGAATCGTTACTGAGGGACACAGAATTGTTACTCAGGGACACAGAATTGTTACTCAGGGACAGACACAGAATTGTTACTCAGGGACAGACACATAATTGTTACTCAGGGACACAGAATTGTTACTCAGGGACACAGAATTGTTACTCAGGGACACAGAATTGTTACTGAGGGACACAGAATCGTTACTGAGGGACACAGAATTGTTACTCAGGGACACAGAATTGTTACTCAGGGACACAGAATCGTTACTGAGGGACACAGAATCGTTACTCAGGGACACAGAATCGTTACTCAGGGACACAGAATCGTTACTCAGGGACACAGAATCGTTACTGAGGGACACAGAATCGTTACTCAGGGACACAGAATTGTTACTCAGGGACACAGAATTGTTACTCAGGGACACAGAATCGTTACTGAGGGACACAGAATCGTTTCTGAGGGACACAGAATTGTTACTCAGGGACACAGAATTGTTACTCAGGGACAGACACAGAATTGTTACTCAGGGACACAGAATTGTTACTCAGGGACACAGAATCGTTACTCAGGGACACAGAATCGTTACTCAGGGACACAGAATTGTTACTCAGGGACACAGAATTGTTACTCAGGGACACAGAATTGTTACTGAGGGACACAGAATCATTACTCAGGGGCACAGAATCGTTGCTCAGGGGCACAGAATCGTTGCTCAGGGGCACAGAATCGTTACTCAGGGACACAGAATTGTTACTCAGGGACACAGAATCGTTACTCAGGGACACAGAATCGTTACTAAGGGACACAGAATCGTTACTGAGGGACACAGAATGGTTGCTGAGGGACACAGAATCGTTACTCAGGGACACAGAATCGTTACTCAGGGACACAGAATCGTTACTCAGGGACACAGAATCGTTACTAAGGGACACAGAATCGTTACTGAGGGACACAGAATGGTTGCTGAGGGACACAGAATCGTTACTCAGGGACACAGAATCGTTACTCAGGGACACAGAATTGTTACTCAGGGACACAGAATTGTTACTCAGGGACACAGAATTGTTACTGAGGGACACAGAATCGTTACTGAGGGACACAGAATTGTTACTCAGGGACACAGAATTGTTACTCAGGGACACAGAATTGTTACTGAGGGACACAGAATTGTTACTCAGGGACACAGAATTGTTACTCAGGGACACAGAATCGTTACTCAGGGACACAGAATCGTTGAATTAAAGAGTATGTCAGACAACACGCAGAGGAGTGGCAGAGGAGGCAATGTTTCAGGAGCGAGCAGACGTGGCAGCAGAGGAAGGGGTCGAGGCAGCACTAGTCGCAGCCAGAGGCCAGTGCTCCCGGTGTCATCCAGCGGTCGTGTCTCCACCGACAACCCTGCCGTCATCGATTGGTTGGCTCGGTCGTCTTCCTCTTCCCAGGTCACCTCTGACACCTACAGCCAACGGTCGGTGGGTACGTCAGACACAACCGTTAGTTGGCATGGCCCGGGAGCAAGCCCACTGAAATCACGTGTCCTCTACCTGCCCCTGTCCTTTGGTGTTCCCTCACCAAGCGAAGTATTGCATGCTGTGGGCTCAGCCCCACTGTACAGTGAGGAAGAGCTAACAGAGGGCGGTCAGGAACGGGGGGAGACATCCGCCTCTTCAGCAGCCAGGCAAAGAAGTACTGGCGAGGAGAGTGGCTCGGTAGCCGGTCTAGAGACAGGTCTGTCTCCTGACCCACACGCAGCCGAGGGGGCTAGTAGTGAGGCGGAGACCCTAATTGATGATGATGAGGCTGATCGCACTTGGCAGCCTCGTCGTCATCTGCCAGGCCCGTAATCTGCCATGGGCCCCCGTACCGACTCCTCATGCTGCTGCCAGGCCCGTAATCTGTCATGGGCCCCTGTACCGCCTCCTCATGCTGCTGCCAGGTCCAGAGTGTGTCATGGGTCCCTGTACGGCCTCCCATTGCTGCTGTCTCCATCGCCACACTCTGCCATGTGCCACTTTCAGGTCTCCTCACACTGCTGGTGGGTTCCATTTTGTCATAGGGTGCTGGCAGATTACGGGCCTCCCATTGCTGCTGCCAGGCCCATAATCTGCCATGGGCCCCCGTACCGACTCCTCATGCTGCTGCCAGGCCCGTAATCTGTCATGGGCCCCTGTACCGCCTCCTCATGCTGCTGCCAGGTCCAGAGTGTGTCATGGGTCCCTGTACGGCCTCCCATTGCTGCTGCCAGGCCCGTAATCTGCCATGGGCCCCCGTACCGACTCCTCATGCTGCTGCCAGGCCCGTAATCTGTCATGGGCCCCTGTACCGCCTCCTCATGCTGCTGCCAGGTCCAGAGTGTGTCATGGGTCCCTGTACGGCCTCACATTGCTGCTGTCTCCATCGCCACACTCTGCCATGTGCCACTTTCAGGTCTCCTCACACTGCTGGTGGGTTCCATTTTGTCATAGGGTGCTGGCAGATTACGGGCCTCCCATTGCTGCTGCCAGGCCCGTAATCTGCCATGGGCCCCCGTACCGACTCCTCATGCTGCTGCCAGGCCCGTAATCTGTCATGGGCCCCTGTACCGCCTCCTCATGCTGCTGCCAGGTCCAGAGTGTGTCATGGGTCCCTGTACGGCCTCCCATTGCTGCTGCCAGGCCCGTAATCTGCCATGGGCCCCCGTACCGACTCCTCATGCTGCTGCCAGGCCCGTAATCTGTCATGGGCCCCTGTACCGCCTCCTCATGCTGCTGCCAGGTCCAGAGTGTGTCATGGGTCCCTGTACGGCCTCCCATTGCTGCTGTCTCCATCGCCACACTCTGCCATGTGCCACTTTCAGGTCTCCTCACACTGCTGGTGGGTTCCATTTTGTCATAGGGTGCTGGCAGATTACGGGCCTCCCATTGCTGCTGCCAGGCCCGTAATCTGCCATGGGCCCCCGTACCGACTCCTCATGCTGCTGCCAGGTCCGTAATCTGCCATGGGCCCCCGTACCGACTCCTCATGCTGCTGCCAGGCCCGTAATCTGTCATGGGCCCCTGTACCGCCTCCTCATGCTGCTGCCAGGTCCAGAGTGTGTCATGGGTCCCTGTACGGCCTCCCATTGCTGCTGTCTCCATCGCCACACTCTGCCATGTGCCACTTTCAGGTCTCCTCACACTGCTGGTGGGTTCCATTTTGTCATAGGGTGCTGGCAGATTACGGGCCTCCCATTGCTGCTGCCAGGCACGTAATCTGCCATGGGCCCCCGTACCGACTCCTCATGCTGTGACGTTGCAACAAGGTGGAATTCAACCCTACATATGTTAGACCGCCTTTACGAACAGCGAAAGGCCATCACCGATTTCCTGATGTTACAAGCGGATAAAGGTACTCCCCTGTGTAACTTAGATGTCAGCCATTGGCAGCTCATGCGTGACACCTGCCGCTTGCTCAGGCCCTTTGAGGAGGCCATGCTATTCGTGAGTCGGCAGGACTATGGGATGAACGACGTCATTCCTCTGTTGCACGTCCTGGAACAAATGCTGTTAACAATGGCTGGTCAGGGTGCGGTAGACATGGCACACAGATCTCAACGCCACATGACCCCTGTGGGGGCAGGACAGGAAGAAGAGGAGGAGGTAGAGGAGGACATTGGTGCTCAGGAATTATTGAGTGAAATGGGTGGTTTTTCCACTCAGCGGACAGGAGTGGAGGAGCAGGAGCATCTGGTAGAGGAGGAGGAGGAGACAGAGGACCCAGACGCACCGTGGCAGTATGCTGTGGAGATGGAGGCAGGGAGTCCCTCGCATTCCTTGGCACAAATGGCCCATAGCATGCTCGGTTGCTTGTGTAGCGACAGCCGAATAATAACCATCAGACAGAGGGATGACTTTTGGCTGTCCACCTTGTTGGACCCTCGCTACCGTTCAAAAATGGTGGCCTTTTTCACACCTGCTGAGAGGGAGGCCAAAATAACGTACTATAAAAACCACCTATGTAGTCAGTTGGTCTCTGCCTTTCTGCGCCAACGTCCATCCTCAGACACTGTGGGCCCTGTGCGCTCGCGTTCCGCTGCCATGGCAGCAGGGGAGGGGTGGGGTGGTAGGAGCAGTGGCAGCTCCACCAGCAGCGGCTGCCTCAGTCTGCAGTCGATGATGAGTAGCTTTCTTCACCAGCGCAGTGAGGAAACTACTAACCAGCCGCAGCAGCAGCAGCATCAGGTGGACCTGGAGCAGGACCTCAAACAACAGGCTTGGGCCTACTTGGACAGCACCCTGCCAACCGAGGTAGACAATCCCCTTGACTACTGGGCAACGAAACTTGACCTTTGGCCCCAACTAGCTGAATTTGCCCTTGAAAGGCTGTCATGCCCGGCCAGTAGCGTGGCATCGGAGCGCGTGTTTAGTGCGGCAGGAGGTATTGTAACTCCGCGGAGGACACGACTGTCCACCCAAAGTGTGGAGAGACTCACGTTTGTGAAAATGAATCAGGCGTGGATTAGTCTGGATTTCAAACCACCAGTTCCTGACACAACTGACTAAATCCGCCATGAATCATGCCCCAAACATGTTATTATTTTTAACATAGGCCTCTGTATGGCCTTCAATTTAAGCTGCTTACGCTTCGCCACTCTACCATGGGCCCCTGTACCGCCTCCTCTTGCTGCTGCCAGGTCCAGAGTGTGTCATGGGTCCCTGTACGGCCTCCCATTGCTGCTGTCTCCATCGCCACACTCTGCGATGTGCCACTTTCAGGTCTCCTCACACTGCTGGTGGGTTCCATTTTGTCATAGGGTGCTGTATGGCCTCCCATTGCTGCTGCCAGGCCCGTAATCTGCCATGGGCCCCCGTACCGACTCCTCATGCTGCTGCCAGGCCCGTAATCTGTCATGGGCCCCTGTACCGCCTCCTCATGCTGCTGCCAGGTCCAGAGTGTGTCATGGGTCCCTGTACGGCCTCCCATTGCTGCTGTCTCCATCGCCACACTCTGCCATGTGCCACTTTCAGGTCTCCTCACACTGCTGGTGGGTTCCATTTTGTCATAGGGTGCTGGCAGATTACGGGCCTCCCATTGCTGCTGCCAGGCCCGTAATCTGCCATGGGCCCCCGGACCGACTCCTCATGCTGCTGCCAGGCCCGTAATCTGTCATGGGCCCCTGTACCGCCTCCTCATGCTGCTGCCAGGTCCAGAGTGTGTCATGGGTCCCTGTACGGCCTCCCATTGCTGCTGTCTCCATCGCCACACTCTGCCATGTGCCACTTTCAGGTCTCCTCACACTGCTGGTGGGTTCCATTTTGTCATAGGGTGCTGGCAGATTACGGGCCTCCCATTGCTGCTGCCAGGCCCGTAATCTGCCATGGGCCCCCGTACCGACTCCTCATGCTGCTGCCAGGCCCGTAATCTGTCATGGGCCCCTGTACCGCCTCCTCATGCTGCTGCCAGGTCCAGAGTGTGTCATGGGTCCCTGTACGGCCTCCCATTGCTGCTGTCTCCATCGCCACACTCTGCCATGTGCCACTTTCAGGTCTCCTCACACTGCTGGTGGGTTCCATTTTTTCATAGGGTGCTGTATGGCCTCCCATTGCTGCTGCCTCCACCGCCACACTGTGGCTCCACACTCTGGTTTTGGCCCCGTGACTGCCCAAATGAGTGAAGTGTGCGGTGATTCTAAGATCGACGGCACTCATCTGCATGTCATACTGACTGACAGTATTATTTCTCTTCCCCAGCAGACTCCAAGGGCATTTAAATTAAAGGTACAGTGTTCTGCACTAATATAAAGGCTCTCTGAAGCCTAGAAACACCCTTTTTATAAGTTAAATTCGCAGCGAATATATTCGACTCGAATCGAATTTATTCCGCGAATTCGCCGAATCAGCCGAATCGAATTTTTGAATAATTCGCTCATCTCTAATCATCACCCCTTGCCATTAAATAACTTTAGTGCTGGAGGTGCCAGAACTGCAATCCCCCACGTTCCCGCTGAAAAAAAGCCCTGATGAAGCCTAATACATATACACATGTTCTTACTGCCCACCTCTCTGAGGCAGCCAGGTAGTACGTAGTTAGAAGTATGCAGGTAAATGCTTCTGGTTTTGAATGTCAATATGAATACAATATCTTTTACTGAAGAAAACATAATAGTCATTACCTCAAAAATCCTGCACACACAGTGGAAGCCATGTAAAATACAGCATAGAATATTAAAAGACATAGAAGAATATAGAGAAGAATATTCTAGAAGGAAGAAGAGAAAAAACAGGTGAACATATTCAGCATATTGAACAGTGCAATGCATCTTGGCATACCCAACAGTATAGTCAAAAAATATCATGTATATACAAACAGCATAATGAAACATTTCACCTTGGTTAATATGAATTACTAGGGCCGTCACCATCGATTTATGTATCTATTTTTGCTGTTCTGTACCTCAAGTACATGCTTTATTTGTTGTGTGTGGTACTTTTTTTTTATTTTGTCAAATGTTTTTCTGATCTAACAAGGATTTTCTGCTTAATATATCTCCTAGCTAATGATCCATTCATTCCAGTATAGGTTCTGTGCATGTGAGCTCATATTCTCAGTCTTCCCAGCACTGTGTAAGGCCTAGGCATTATGACTACATATTAATAATCCCTCTTTACAAAAAAAAGGTATGTTCATATTATATACTTGGAATACGATAATTCAACACTCTAGATAATAAATGAAAATAATGGTCATTCAGCTACATAAATACATTCTACTGTACCATACTGCTCTTCTCAGCTCTAATCCTGATGTCCATGACTTGACCAACAGGGTTTATGGGATTTTCTGCAATCCTCTCATGTGATTAGCAGTGATTCTGCAGCCTGTCAGAGCCCTTTACAACAAAATTGTGGCTGCCAGTCCATCTTATTTTTCTGTATTCTCATTTCACATTGTAAGCTATTTGTGGCTTGGATCTTATATACCATTATTACGTAGTTTGCATTTTTATGAGATGATGTTTTTCAGGTTATTGTTAAGAGACACCAGACCTACTAGGGACATATTAGAAATAATAAGGCATGGAGGGATTTGGTTTTAAAAGAGAGGCACTCTTCAAATGAGAGACAGATGGGCTGGCTTCCAGTATCCCAACATAGAAAATTAAAAATACTAACCGCAATGTACAAAGCCATCCATGACACTGTCCCCCAGCTACATCACCAACCTCATCTGCAGATATCACCCTAATTATCCTCTCCTCTCCTCCCATGACATCTTATTCTCCCTCGTCACCTCCTTCAAAGTTTGCCTAACGGACTTTTCCAAAACCTCTCCCATCCTCTGGAAATCCCTACCCCAGTATGTCCAGTTAGTTCTTATCCTGTCCACCTTTAGACGATCCTTGAAAGCTCATTTACTCAGGGATTCCTACTTCACCTCCACTTAAAAACTGTACTGCAGCTTCTCCCATCAGATCAACCCCAGCAGCTATTGCCTTTTGTAGCACCCCCCCCCCCCTTTAGATTGTAAGCTCCATGAGCAGAGCCCTTCTATTCC
This sequence comes from Staurois parvus, assembly GCF_062004578.1. NCBI lineage: Eukaryota > Metazoa > Chordata > Amphibia > Anura > Ranidae > Staurois > Staurois parvus. Next base: position 1,544,071 of record NW_028317911.1, read on the forward strand.
TTCTGTCTCCTATTGAATTGTATTGTAATTGTACAGTTGCCCTTTATATTGCAAAAATGCTGTGTAAACTGTTAGAGCTGTATAATTCATGTGTAATAATAATAGTAATAATAATAACTGTGAAGTAGAATGGCCTGATCGTCCTCCAATAAGGGTAAATGCTAGCAAATAGTGGGTTTGTAGGGCCCAGCGGTTGGTGTTTTTGATTGTTCACTGCTTGTACAATTTGCTTGCATCCTGGAAAATATATGTTCCTTATGCAGGCCATACATGGGTCGAATTACGAACGATTTTACGTTAGAAAATCAGAAACTTTGTGCATTTTGTAATCTGATGGTGCCACCATCTTTTTTGAAATTCGACCAATCCAGCCTTTCATTTCACCTCGTGTTGCTACAGAAAAGATTTTTCGTGGTCAAGAATTTACTTTTCTTTCCAGGTCACAGCTCATGCTCATTTCTTTTTCAGTTACATTTCTCACACGGTTCTCCCACGATTGATTGTAAATTCGTTCTTTTTTTAAAAAAATTCCGATTTGCCCAATAACTCAAATTCAATAATCGCTCGAAAATCGGCTATTGCTGTGGCCCACTAATAGTGCGAAATTTGAACCAAAATTCTTAAAAAAGATTTTCAAAAGAAAATTATTTCGGAATTCGACCCATGTATAGCCAGCTTTAGTGGGGTACTGCCTGTGGAAGGAAAAAATGTCCTAATTCAGGCTGGTGATGTTTGAATAGAAAGCTGCCAGATAGGAGCACCGGAACCAACTTCCAAGGAAAATATATGGCGGTTCACATATATGCGGATTGGATGCAGTTTGAACGTGAAATAACATTGCTTCTTATGTCTGGTGCACTGGCAGTGCAGATTTAGTGCAGATTGAAAAAAAAGTCCTGTCTGATTTCTGAGAAGTGCGGTCTGGTTCAGATGCAGATTACATCTAAGGGAACCGTTTCTGAACTGTACATGTGTGAACAGGATGAACCTGCCCTGAACATGCTGTAAACCTGACCTGAACTGCTGAACAGCTACTGTGTCATTTAGCTGTGAAACCTAAGCTTCAATCCGCACCACACGTGTGTTAATTAGCTAAAATAAACAAACTTTTGTTATATGTACACCACACTATTGCAATATGGAGGCAACAGGAACATGACCCAAGTCCCGCAATTATACAAAATCATATTGAGGATGCCATTACTAATTTCTTATTAAAATGCTAGTTGCCTGCTTGTGATATTCATTGCACGTTGATAATTCATCAACTCCTCCTGTCAGCACATGGTCATTTAGAAAAGCCTGATTAGCTCTTAGGCCCTATTTACACATGCAGAAAACATGCTATGTTCTGGTGGGTGCACTGTGGTGTCCTTCATTCTTAACACCACCCCAAATGCACCATTCACTCAATCACACCACAATGAATGATAACAATTTGCCATGCAATGTTGTTCAAAGCAGTTTAAAAAAGAAGGTGCCTGCACTTCCTCTATGCAATTATTATGTTCAATGAAATTAATGGACTGCCCTAAATGTGTCGCACCTAAATGCACAAAAATGTGTGCGTATTGTCGCACCTGCAGAAGTGGGAACAGATCCTTAGTGTTGACCAGTGAGGTACTTTAAAAACTAGGTTCACCTTTTACAAAAAATAATTAATGCACATCTTTTTGCATTTATGCGCATGTATTATTTTTTCACACTGGAGCCTGTAAAGCATTGCACCCATGATCAGTAGGGACAGGCAGTTACTGAATTGTAGAAAGAATCAATGAACTACTAGAGAACTCCCCAGTGCCCCCAACATGTTTCACCCTAAATTTGGCTGCAACATGTAACATGTTCCAAAGTCTTGCCAACCGCCCACAGTAATTTTAGTACAGGCGGTCGTCATGTGCAGGCACAATGACATAAATGTACATCATTGTGCCTTCTCTGGTTTAGGACCAGAGCAGGCACAATTATCACAATATCAACAAATCTGTTATGAATTAATCTTATTTATACCAGCTTTGCTTCCGATACCAGTGAGCTGTGATTGGCCTACAGCTATCACATGGTGCCTGGGCCAATCAAAGCACTCTGTACCATGTGATCAGCTGTAGCCGGTCACAGAATACTAGTAATTACTAGACATGTGCAGGACGAAAAAATTCATTTTGTTTTGATTTAAAGAATTTAGTTTAGTTAAATTAGTTTAATTAATTTTTGAATTAGTTCTATTTTGTTTATTCTAATTCCAATTTAATTCAAATTTTACGAATTCGGTCGAATTGAATTAATTTCTCCTGTGCTTTCTGAAAGCTCAGACAAGATGTATAAATTTTGGACTTTCAATGGATATAGAGAAGAGATAAACAGGTACAACTTGTGTAGGAGGATTTGTTTCATCACTGTGTATCACTTGAGGCCAGTCACTTCACTGGGTATATGTAAGGGTTTACAACCACTTTAAGGCAGCCTGTCAGTTTTAAATGGGCTGCTAATGCACCATAGTACAGTGGAAATCAACCTTTTTTGGAACACAAAGCACCACAAACCAAGAGCTTTGCGTTATGTACTGCAGTGCAGGCATATTACCCACTACTGTAGTAATGTATTTAGATGCCATTCATAATATGCCAACAAGGTACACACATTGCAGTAACATAGGTTAAAGCTTCTGTTTGAGGTCTAAGTCTGGAAACTCCATATCACAACTTCAGGTTGTTTAGTGAGGTCTCCACACAAGGAGGAAGAGAGAATCACTAGCCACAAATCAGAAAGGGTGTCCACCACTGACCACCAATAAATACGGGCACTTAGCATTGGCCCATCAATGCATACCACTGACCACCAGCAAACAAGGATATTCACCACTAATTACTAAGCTCCTGGTTCATTCCAAATATAAGTAGGAGTGGTACCTTGGAAGGGGGCACCCCTTGGCAAAGCAACCTGTCCCCTTGTTGATGAGGAAGTAGCAGTGACATGATGATCATGGTCAGGTTGCGCCCAACATTGGGAAAGGCTTAATATGGATGATTAAATAGCACCTGAGCCAAGTCTCTGTACACACTGCACACATATGCCTCTGGCCTTGTACCTACAAAATACTCATAATTACTGCGCCACAAGTGGCAGACTCCCAGACACAAATAAATCTCAGGATCATCAGGTGGGGGTGGGGTGAGGGGACAAAAGGGAAAAAGAGGTGAGAAAGAGAGGAGGGAGACAGAGAGAAAGAAAGGTGGAGAGGGAGAGAGAAAGGAGAAAAGGTGAGAGAAAGGAGAGAGAGAGAGAGAGAGAGACATATAAAGAGGGGGAAGGGGGAGGTAGAGTGAGGAGAGAGAAGAAGGGATAGTGGATGAGAAAAAGGTGGGAATGAAGAGTGGGGAGTGGGAGTGAGGAAGAGGGGAAGGGGGAAACGAGGGAAAAGGGGAGAAAAGGGGGGAAAAGAAGAAGAAGAGGGGAGAGGGTAAAGATCCGCTTTGCGGTGAAATCTTCCAACAGGAACTATGCTGTCCTATTAATGGTTCGCCAACAAAACTGACAAAAGTGTTGCGTTTCATTCCAAAACTGAATTTACTTTTGTGAATAGTTCTGTAAAACTGTAATACAATCACATAAACTGAAGTTACAATATGCTTGTAAACATGTCTCTCACAAATGTATACAATAAACACATTTCTTGCAAACAGCTACCTACAAATCACATTAAATACATTTAAATGCAATCTAGATATATACATGACTTTAACAAACACAACAAATTAACTTACAGGCATATATGTAAAAAAGGGAGAAAGGAGGCCTTCGCTGGTGTGTTCTTCTGGAAGCTAAAGTGGAAATGCAGTGGTGAATAGGAAATCATTATTTTTAACAAACATGGGACACTTCCTGTTCTTTATTGATAAAAATACAGAAAGGGTGCATTTGCAGTGAATACCTAATAGATGGCTCCCTGCTCAGCACAATGATGTGAATGCAGAACAAGGACACTGTTTCCTAGACAATTTACTAAGAGGGGATTTACTTCACTATAGAAAGAATTTCTTTAACTTCTGTTGTGCCTACAGGACTAATACTCCTGAATGGGACACAGATGGAAAAAAAGAAAAACAATAGTGTTTTACCATTCCCTACTGTCCAAGACATAAGGAGGGAATTGTATCAGTAGGGATTGTGTAGAATTATGCTTTAGAGACTCCATCTTGGCTTAGTTATATGTAGAGTCCCATTTTAAAGTACTGTTCATATCCAGATGCTTTCTCATGGGAATGTTCCTTAGCTATCAGGGCACGTATCCAGTCATGACCTTGCATGTATCTCCTAAAGCATAGAATTATAATTCCAGTTAGTGGTAAGGTAATATGTTCTTATCTGTTAGCTTCATGAAAAGTTTTTGTTGTTTGTAAAATACACAGGAGAATCTTTCTGACACAGCTGAGCATGTGTGTGACTCTCTCTCTGTGTACACAGTCTTTGGGCCTATATATCTTCTAATCTGGTATACAAAAGATAACTTCAGTGTTAACACTACTATCTAAAATAAAATAAAATGTTTTGGATTTAGATATTCAATATATAATATTGCATATGAAAAGTATATAGATACAAATAGTTTATAGATGCAATTTTTTTTATTCCTAAATCAAAACTGTCCTTCCCAATCTAAAACCAAAATCAATGTTTGTCTTCATGTTAGGTGGATGCATGCATTTGATTAGCTCAGCATTTAGCAGTAATTCAAAGGATCTTTAAATACATTAAAAATAAAATTTAAATACAGCTATATAAACTGCTACTTACAGAGATGAAATGCATATATGTGAACTGTCTGTAATAAATATGTTTTTTTAAATTTAACTGTATATTTCTTGCTACTACGATAACCTACCACCAAAGAACAACCCAAAATAAATGATCCTGCTCCTGACGATCGCAGTGATGCCACATAAATTTATGTTTCAGTGCTCAGCATAAATGAGTACACCAACAGATTTGTCAAAAAACATTTACTTTCCAGAATCAACATTTTCTATGAGACTCTATACTACAAAATACTTCCACAAATGCGGGCCAATGATTGCAAACAAGATTTGTTAATTTGCACACAAAAAAAAGTATTTTTCCTAACATTCATTCAAGACCATGTTGCAAAAATGAATACACCCCAATGAAAGTCTTAGAGGCAAAGCTAAATTTTAGACAACAAAATCCTAATTAACAAGACTTCAACTACAGGTGAGTCTAATTATTCACTACAGGTGTCCAGCAGACAGTTGATTATAAAAGGGCATTACTTAACAAAGAATACCCCTTCCCATTTCATGCTGTCAGCAATGGCACCACATGGAAGAGAAATGTCACAAGGCCTGAGAAAGAAAACTATTTATTTCCATAAGAAAGGTGAAAGCCACAAAAAGATCAACAAAGCTTTTCTTATCAGTCAGAATAATGTAGCAAAAGTGATACAAAAATTTAACAAAGATGGAAATGCAACCATCTCACAGAAACGTCCGGGCCATCCACTGAAGTTAACACCTTGATAGGAGTATCTTCTGATGAGAAGGGTTGAATTAAATCGCCATGCAAGTGCACTGCAGATAGCTAAAGAAGTACAAAGCCAAACTGGGGTGATTGTTTCCCACTACACAATACGGAGCACACTGCAGAGGAATGACATGCATGGGTGTCGTCCACGAAGGAAGCCTCTCCTAAAGGCCATGCACAAAAAAAACTAGAATTTGCCAGGGCCTATGCTAAAAAAGAAGAAGACTACTGGGACTCTGTACTCTGGAATGAAGAGACAAAGATAAATGTTTTTAGAACTAATGACGTCAAAACTGTATGGCGTCGCAAAGGTGAGAAGTACAAAGAAAAACGCATGGTGCCTACAGTGAAACATGGTGGTGGCAGTGTCCTTCTGTGGGGCTGCATGAGTGCTGCTTGTGTCGGGGAACTGCATTTCACTGATGGTATCATGAATTCACAGATGTACTGCTCTATATTAAAAACAGAAGATGCTACCATCACTCCATGCCCTTGGTCGTTGTGTACTTTTCCAACAGGACAATGATCCAAAACATACATCTAAGGCCACTGTTGCATTTCTTAAAAAGAGCAGGGTGAAAGTGATTCAGTGGCCAACTATGTCTCCTGATCTGAACCCAATCAAACACCTATGGGGAGTTCTGAAGAGACAAGTTGAACATCACCCTCCATCCAGCATCCAGGCTCTAAAAGAAGTCGCTCTTGAAGAATGAAAAAAGATAGATGTTGCAATATGTCGCCAACTTGTTCATTCCATGCCTAGAAGATTTGGTGCTGTCCTTACAAATCATGGAGGTCATACAAAATACTAGATGTAGAAGTTTTTGTTGTGGGGTGTATTCATTTTCGCATCATGTAATGAGCTAAACAAATGTTCTATATAACTCAGTTTTGTAAAAATTTTGGAAATTGTTCTTGTGTTCATTGAGATATTGATTCAAATCTTACTTTTCAAAAGGGGTGTACTTATTTATGCTGAGCAATGTAGTTGTTGTTTGTACCCATAGTTCGGCCCAAAAACAATAGTGCATATATTGCTTTTTTTTATCCTACCTAAAATACACTGACACTGACTGACACTGATACTGATACTATTTTAAAAATGTAAAAAAAAAAGAAATCCCGAAAAAAAGTAAAACTGGCCCTGACCTTTGACCCTGACCCAAACACTAACCGTGGCACTGATCCAGTTCAAACCTTGATCAAGGTTTTTTTTTTTCTTTTGTTTCATTTATTTTCTTTGTTATTATTTATTTACACACTTTTTTTCTCTCTGAATCTGGAATTTTGGGTCCCGATCGTTACTATGGGACCTGGGGCTCTCAGTGAGACCCTGGTTTCTGTGTCACATGGTTCGCTCCCAGCACAAAGGTACGCAAATATACGGCTCCAAAGAAAAAGGTCCAGTCCAGTGGGGCCGCATATTTGCATACAGTTGGCGCCAGGGGTTATTAACCCCTTCATGCCTAAGGGTAAAACAAATCTAATTGCCTAAGCAGAATTTGGCAACGTTGGCATGTGTTACTAAAACTGTACATATCATCACAACTACTTTGTACATCCAGGTGAATTATACCTTGTTTTTTTCATAACAAATTGGGCTTTTATTTGGTGGTAATGGATATCTCCTGATTTTTTTTATTAACAAAGGAAAACTGGCCCAAACTGTTTCTTGTTACTACCATAACCTACCATCAAAGAGCAACCCAAAATAAATTTTCCAGCTCTTGGCGATCGCAGCGGTACCATATATGTGTATGTTATTTGTTGTTTGTACCCGTAGTACAGCCCAGAAACAATAGCGCACATTTAGTTTTGTTTTGTTTTTTACCTAAAACACACTGACACTGATACCATTTTAAAAAATCCTGATCTTTGACCCTGACCTTTTGGCCTTGACCCTGACCCTTGACCAAACACTTACCCTAGCACTGAACGAGATCAAACCTTGATCTAGGTATTTTTTCTTTTTTTTTTAATATTTCTTTATTATTATTTTTTTACAAACATTTTTTTTCCCCTTTATGCCAGGATTTAGAAAGATACAATGTATCTCTCTCCTCCATTCATAGAGAGAGAAAAAAACAAGGGGGCAGTGCTTTACAGTGACTGATCACTGTGATAGCCAATCAGAGGCTATCACAGTGATCATGTGACCCGGAATTGGGAGTCCCGGGTCCCGATCGTTATAACCGGACCTGGGGCTCTCAGTGACACCGCGGTCTTTGTGCTGGGAGCATGCTGTGTGGCACGCTCCCAGCAGAAAGACAGGTACACAAATATGCGGCCCAACGGAAAAAAGCCCAGTTCTGTGAGGCCGCATATTTGTGTTAAGTCTGCGTCAAGGGGTTAAAGACAGTGGTTTATGTTTTTTTTTTCAGACCATTGTTTTAACTGGTAAAGTTTAATATCATTGTAATATAAACTATGGGGTTGATTTACTAAAGGTAGATCCAAAGGGAAGCTCTGAAATGAGGTGAAACTCTGATGATTTCTTTTATCCAATCATGTGCAAGCAAAAAATGCTGTTTTTTATTTTCCTTGCATGTTCCCTTCAGATCTACAGCAACTGTACTTTCAGTGCACTTGGAGTGCACAGCCTATCTGCTTTTAGCAAATGTTACTCCTATGTAATTTTATCATTCATATTGTCATTGAGTGCCTAGAAAATTCCATCCAAGTCTGTTTATTCTTTTTACTAAAAAGACTGTTCACTTTGCAGGTGCTGTTGCGCTCATTTTCCCCAGAGCATAGTGAATGTGGTGAAGCTCTGCTGATTTCCATCATCCGATCATGTGCAAGTAAAAATGAATTTTATAAATTTTTCTTGCACCTGATTGAGTATTCTTTACAAAACAAAGCTTTATCACATTCACTATGCTCTGGGGAAAATTACAGTAGTGCAACAGCACATGCTAAGTGAACAGTCTTTTTAGTAAAAAGAATAAACAGACTTGGATGGAATTTTCTAGGCACTCAATGACAATATGAATGATACAATTACATACAGGTAGATTTGCTCAGTCTAATTGCCTTTAGTAAACCAACCCCATAGTGTTTGCTGCATTACACAGTACTGTTAGTCTGAGTCTGACTGCCCCTCAGTTTCTGAATCTGCTTGTAGGAATTACAGACTAATCACAAGGAAGAATCAGGTACTTTCAACAGCTCTATGTGAAATACTTTATTTAATCCAGTTATATATTTATTTTGAAAAAAATTATGTTTTTTTTAAATTTTAGTTTATTTTTTTTTCTCCACGTTTCTTTTCTTCCCTATTAGTGAATCTATGGGAGTATGTCACAGTTCGATGAACTGTCAAACCAACAACAAATTCCATGGAAACCAAACCAGGAGAATGTTGTTGTCAGGGGGAAATGTTATTACTCAGTCTACTCCATCTCTCGATGTTTTCATAGGAGTGAGCTGAATGGAAGAAATATTCTACATTAAATAGCATACGCCTTTCTCTGCAGACAAAATTGCACAAGATGTTAGTAAAGCAGTGGCTTTTGTATAAAATGACAAAACGTGTGGTCTTGCTACTTATGTTTACACTGGTAAGTGTATTCAAATGTATTTCTGGATATTGGTAAGTTTATCCATATGTATTTACTGATACAGTGATACTATAGTACATGTGTGTGAAGGGGTGTGTATTTGTGTACCTTTATGTATATTATATGGACACAAACCTTATTTCCTCTTATACAATGCTCTGTAGTAATTGTACCTTGCATTGGTAATTGTAATTGTAAGTAATTGTAGTAATTGCAACCTAGGAGTAGTGTTACTCATTTTATAGAAAAAAACAAAGACACATTGGAGTTGATTTACTAAACGCAAATAGACAGAGCACTTTGCAAGTGCAGTTGCACTCATTTTCCCAAGAGCTTAGTGAATGTGATGAAACTTTACTTTGTAAAGAATAGCCACCCGCTTTACTTTGTAAAGAATAGCCACATGGAAAATAAAAAAAAACCCTGAATTTTTGCTTGCTCGTGATTGAATGATGGAAATCAGGAAAGGTTCACCGCATTCACTAAACTCTTGGGAAAATTACTGTGCTTGCAAAGTGCACAGTCTATTTGCCTTCAGTAAATCAATCCCACTGTTTTTTGAGACCAATGTCTTTTTTGTACACATGTACATTTTCCCTAAAACCTGCTGCATGTTTAAGATGAGGTGGCACATTTGAATTGATACCAACTATAGATAGGCAGTACATACAATTATTTCTCATTTATGCTCTCAAGTGCACCGTTTTTCTCAGTTTGTATGTTTTACACAGTACACATTGATTTATGCAGTTATACAAGGGCTATTTAAAAATGCAAATTTAAATGCACATTGATTTTAAGCAGTTATCCAAGGCCTATTTTAAAACAAAATGTATATATAAATATATATATATATATATACACTGTATGTAGGTATATATATATATATATATATATGTAGCGATACCCCCGAAGGGGCTGCTTAAGTTTGTTCACTCCACCACTCTGCCTCTCAACCCCAAGAATTGTCTCAGCCCCAACTGACACACCTGGCAATAATGTAAGTGCAAGGACCAATGAAAAGCACACACTTTATAATAAAACAAAGATCAGCTTTACTGTAAGACCTCTATGGAAAGTAATAAACATTAACAATAGGTATATGTTAGGTGAATCAAGAGAACAGCAAATACTGAGACTGAAAGCAATGTAACTCACTTTTACACTCAGGCTGCTTTCAGGGGATTCCAACCGTGAATAACCCCAAGAGCAGAGACAAACACTTAAATGGCAACCTCAGAGTGGGTTTAACTCCTTTACATAAATTCGGCTCTATGATGTCCAAGCAGGAGGAGAGCAGAAGAATGACTCTCTGTTGTGTCAAACTTCTCCCTTCTAACCCCTGACACCACAATCCCAATAGGCAAACACTGTGCCCAACTGATGTTTAATAGCTACTTTCCAAAGCAAAGCTATTCCCTCACACAGCATGTAATATAGAGGCCTGAATACGCATGCGTGTGCCTGTATGGCACCAGTAACTTCAGTCTCTTGGTAACAGGATGAATCTTGGGATCTTCAGCTAGCCACTTTCGTTGGTGCACTTAAACTCCTATGGTAAAGTATAATTGTAATCCCGTGGCAGTATTTGTATAGCAAAGCAAATACTGTGTCTGTTTAGCAGGGCCATCTAAACAACCCAGTGCCTGGTGAGTATGGGCAAGCGCAATGTCTCTGTATGTGTGCAGTGTTCCTGTCATCTGCCAGTGGGCAAAATCCCTCTCACCAGATCCTGTGACTAAGGCCCAAACGTTCGTCATGGAAATGACAGGCTCCTCTGGTCACCTCACGATGAGCGCTTCTGTATTTTAGGTCCACATCTCTCAGTTTGGATGTTCCCCGACTGATGCAGATAACTCAGCATGCTGTGAACTGACCCTAAGCACTTCTCTGCTAGGTCCAGACTGTTACCTTGCCACATGCAGACTGCCTCCCCTCAGGAGAAACAAGATGGAGTCCTTCAATCTGCTCTCACTAAGCATGCTGGTCTTTGCAGTTCCATTTCTATATACAGTGGGGATCGAAAGTTTGGGCACCCCAGCTAAAAATTTGTATTAATGTGCATAAAGAAGCCAAGGAAAGATGGAAAAATCTCCAATAGGCATCAAATTACAGATTAGACATTCTTATAATATGTCAACAAAAATTAGATTTTATTTCCATCATTTACACTTTCAAAATAACAGAAAACAAAAAAATGACGTCTGCAAAAGTTTGGGCACCCTGCAGAGTTAATATCTTGTACTGCCCCCTTTGGGAATTATCACAGCTTGTAAACGCTTTTTGTAGCCAGGCAAGAGTCTTTCAATTCTTGTTTGAGGTATCTTTGCCCATTCTTCCTTACAAAAGTCTTCCAGTTCTTTGAGATTTCTGGGCTGTCTGTCACGCACTGCTCTTTTAAGGTCTATCCATAGATTTTCAATTTTGTTGAGGTCAGGAGATTGTGAAGGCCAGTGCAAAACCTTCAGTTTACGCCTCTTGATGTAATCCCCCGTGGATTTCGAGGTGTGTTTAGGATCATTATCCATTTGTAGAAGCCATCCTCTCTTTAACTTCAGCTTTTTCACAGATGGCATCAAGTTACCATCCAAAATTTGCTGAAATTTTATTGAATCCATTTTTCCTTCTACTCGTGAGATGTTCCCTGTGCCACTGGCTGCAACACAACCCCAAAGCATGATTGATCCAACCCCATGCTTAACAGTTGGACAGAGGTTCTTTTCATTAAATTCTGTGCCCCTTCTTCTCCAAACGTACCTTTGCTCATTCCGGCCAAAAAGTTCAATTTTAACCTCATCGGTCCACAGAACTTGTTTCCAAAATGCATCAGGCTTGTCTATATGTTCATTTGCAAAGTTCAAATGATGATTTTTGTGGTGAGGACGTAGAAGAGGCTTTCTTCTGATGACTCTTCCATGAAGACCATATTTGTACAAGTATCTCTTTATAGTGGAATAGTGTACCACAACTCCAGTGTCTGCCAGATCTTTCTGGAGGGATCGTGCAGTCAAACGTGGGTTTTGAATTGTTTTTCTCACAATCCTGTGAGCTGTTCTGTCTGATATTTTTCTTGGTCTTCCAGATGTTGCTTTAACTTCCACTGTTCCTGATGACTGCCATTTCTTAATTACATTCCGAACAGAGGATATTGACATCTGAAAACGCTTTGCTATCTTCTTATAGCCTTCTCCAGCTTTGTGAGCGTCAATTATTTTCAGTTTCAGTTTTCTAGACAACTGCTTAGAAGAACCCATGGTGCTGATTGTTGGGGCAAGGTCAGATGAGTCTGGGCATTTAAAACCTTTGAGATTGACATAATCTGGTCTTCCCAGACAATGATTGAGAACAATCCATGACACTGGCAGGTCTCAGCTTTGCAAAGGGGGCAGTTCATGCTATAAATTCTGCAGGGTGCCAAAACTTTTGCAGACGCCATTTTTTTGTTTTCTGTTATTTTGAAAGTGTAAATGATGGAAATAAAATCTAACTTTTGTTGACATATTATAAGAATGTCTAATCTGTAATTTGATGCCTTTTGGAGATTTTTCCATCTTTCCTTGGCTTCTTTATGCACATTCATACAAATTTTTAGCTGGGGTGCCCAAACTTTCGATCCCCACTGTAAGTCTATCAGGCCATTTCTGTTCAGGACTACATATTCCACAATGCTTTGCAGCTGCACCTCCTGCTTGAGAAAGTCCCTGTCATTGGCTCCTGTAGCCTCCCTAGCGGTATTCCCAAGTGTATGAGTGGAGGAGAGGAGCGCCGGAGAGAAGGATTCCCGAGTGTAGCTCGGGGTAAAGTTTCAGTACCACAAATGGTAACCCCGAGCTACACTCGGGCTTACCATGCAGCGCTGCTCCGGGATCTGTTCTTCTCTTACCTTGTCCTGCGGTCCCGCGATGTCCCTCCTGCAGTGTCCCTTGTAATGTCCTCCGGCGGATGCCGGATTCCATTCCCTGCGACATCGGGACGTACGGGGACGGAGCAGTGAGAAATTTGAAAATGACAAAAAGTGAGATTCAATAAATTCACTAAAATCACATAGTAAAACATTACTGTATCAAACCATTTCAAATACATTTTGTCCCGAGTGCTTTGTCCTGTGCCCTGCCTGCATTTTTACTGTTCTTTCTGCCTGGAAACTGAGAAACGTCCATGGCGTCCGAAAAGCGTCTCTTTAGGTCAAAATCGGTTTTAGACCGGCTAGAGAACAGCGATAGTAAATTAGAACCACTTGCAGAATTGAGTTATAATGATTCATGGGGAAATTCGTCATCAGACACTGAAAATGATTTTGCGACTTTGCTCAGTGATGTGTGAGCTTGGCGCTATATTTCAAAATTCAGTGTTTTTGGTTTGATTATATTATTGAATTAAATTTATTATTATTATATTATAATTTTTTTATGATTATTTATTAAATTATAATTTATGATTTCGTGTTTAAAATTTTAACATACCCGGGATGTTTACTAGACTCTTGTTCGGACAGATTTCAGTGAGTTATTCCTAAAATTTACAGGCCTACAATAAAAAAACAACATATTTCCAAGCAAAAAATTGTACCACTTTGAGCACAGAAATATAGACATAATCAGACTGCTAGGGAGGTTAATGGCTCTTTTGATTGTCTCTCTCTATTACAGTCTGAGAGGAGAAGGGAGGGGCTGAAATCCCTATCCCTCACTGTGCAAGTGTCGGGGTTCACAGGAGATGCAAGTCAGCAGGTTACAGCAGTCACAAATAGGAATAATTTCCTCCACTACACACACATATATATATATATATATATATATATAGTAGTTCCTATCTTTTTCACTTTATTGATGCTTTCACCTATTTGTTCAGTACATTTTTGGTACCGCCCAGCACGTTTTTATTTATCACGTTTAGTTTGTGCCATTTTTATTGTGGTGTACACTTTTTACCCCTTCATTGTGGGTCATCCACCTTTTGTCACCTTTTGTGCAGAATACACTGCACTTCTTTACATGCCTGTGTGCAGAGTCACATTGTAAATAATGGGCTACATTTTACCTCAGTTAAAAAAAAAAATGCTGTACTGAGCTTTTTCAAGCTGCAGTGTGCAAGAGGCATAAAGGTCTAAAGCTCATTAACGTCCTCACATCACAGATGCCCCATTTATACAGCAGCAGTATTACTGAACTGTGGTCATACCATTGATTTTCCATTAAAAGCCCCCTGGAACATTTATATAGCACTGCTCTGTACTTTATAGGGGACAGTTTACACTACATGTGTTTCAGTGTGCTTTTTTTCTGCATCCAAAACGGACAGAAAGTAGGTTAAATGGTTGTCAATGTCATCGTTTACATCAATATTTTGCAGTTCCAGTGTGTTTCGGTTGCAGAAAAAAAAGTAGAACAGGCTTCACTTTTCCTGCACAGAACTGTATTGGAACACGGTAAAAAGCATACAAAATTAACACACATGTCCCTATTTAAATTGAAGAAAAAGAGAGGGGAACAAATTACCAGAGCGCATCAAAAACACATCAGATGTGCCAAAAATGCATCAAAAACGCACATGCAGAAACGCATCTGGAACACACCTGGACTTCGTTTCTATGGTGTGAACCGGCCATAAATGTGCTTCTCTTTCTTCAGGAGTCAGAACCCTAAATGTTGGCAAAACCCTATTCATTCTAATGAACTGGAGAAAAGAAACAGACAGAAAGAGAAAACGTGTCACATGACCTCTTCTCCTATTCAGTGTTTGTTTTAGCGGGTCTTTGGAGGCTCCATATTGTGAAGTGGAGAGTATTTTTACCACTCTTCTGCAATGGTGAAATTATGATAATGCCTTCCTTTATGAATTGGCCCATAATGTGTATACATTCATATACGTTTTGAGTTTTAGAAAGTTTTCCATTTACTTCAACAGCACTTTGTATTGCAGTGTATACGGTGGCTACTACAGACATCTCTGGATAATTCCTATAATATCTGGTCATCTTCTTCCTACAATTTGACACTTGTCACTATGAAAGCCCAGGTAATCTTATTCATTGTTTAAAAAGCAATGTATAGTGTTTTGTATATATTTATTTTTATTATGTTTAAAACTGATAACTACAGCTTTAACCACTTCAGCTCTAAAAGGTTTTACCCCTTCACTACCAGGGCACTTTTTTTGCTATTCAGCATTGCGCTGTGTAAATTGCTTAGTCATGCAACATTGTACCCAGATGAGATATTTATCTTTTTTTTCATGCAAATAGAGATTTCTTTTGGTATTTAATCACCATATTTTATTATATAAGCTAAAATTTAAAAAAAAAAAAACAACTTTTTATATGTTCTGTTACAAAACATATCCAATAAAACAGCAAAAAAATCTAATTTTTTTGGCCAAAATGTATCCTGCTACATATATAGTAAGTAAAATCAGTGAGTGCTTAAAATTGTAGCAGCTATAGCACATAAAAGGCAACCAAAACACAAACCTCATAACTACATGTATAAAAAAGTGCAGCGCTAAAAAGTATATGCTGCAGTCCAATAATGATGTATCAATGGGAAGATAAAATCATATTATAAATAGTATTATATGCTACAGTCCAGAAATACTATATCCATATAAATGATAATTAAAATAATGTAAATAGAATGGTGACAGTTTGTGATAAGGGATTAATACAGGAGTTGCTAGTGACTTCACGATCCAGTGGTGTGGTGATAGATAGTAAAAATATATGCTATTATTATAAAACTTATATATATACTTGTGAGCTACTATGGTGTTTACCTAAAATATTCCAATTGCTTATCTTGATAAAGTGACAAACAAAATATATAATACACCAGTGGTTCGCTGGCACTCACACCAACTCATTAAACAGTGTTCTGTGATTGAAAGATAAATATACTAATAGTGCCGAGCTATATTAGTATATTTACGTTTCATATGCTATTATTATAATATATATATGGTGAGTGCATATTTTTACTATCTATCACCACACCATGACAACCATTTGTTAATGTTTCAGCTGTTTCGGGGTTCCCCACTGACAGCTGAATGTAAACAAAAAAATTGCTGGCAATTAACAAAATAATTTAAAAAACGGCGTGGGGTCCCCCCTCCCATCCATATCAAGCCCTTCGTGTCTGGTATGGATTGTGAGGGGAACTCCCATGCCAAAATTTATAAAAAATGGCGTTGGGGTCCCCCCTCCCATCCATTCCAGACCCTTATCTGAGCATGCAGCCCGGCAGGTCAGGAAAGGGTGGGGGATGAGTGAGCACCCCCTTTCCTCCTGAACCATACCAGACCACGTGCTTAGGGGCAGGGGGGCTCCCCCCCAAAGCACCTTGTCCCCATGTTGATGGGTACAAGGGCCTCTTCCCCACAACCCTGGCCGGTGGTTGTGGGGTCTGTAGGCAGGGGGCTTATCGGAATCTGGAAGCCCCCTTTAACAAGGGGGCGCCCAGATCCCAGCCCCCCCATGTGAATGAATATGGGGTACATGCTCCCGCTACTCATTCACAAAAAAAACAAAAGTGTAGTGTGAAAAAAGACAGGAGTCCTTTATTAAAAGAAAAAACTAAAAGAATGTCCCCCGCAGTAGAACCAACGCCAATCACGATGTCCGCCGCCGCCGACCCAAAAAAAAGAATTAAAAAAAAAAGGCTTTGCTCCCGACGATGGATTGTAAAAAAAATTTGTAAACCGAGGCATTATTTTCAATGGATTTTCATTTGTAAATCAAAAATTATGTTAACCGAGGCGTTCGTAAACCGAGGTACGCCTGTACACTAACTGACACTGACATCAATAGTGATATTGATGTAATATAATACAGTGATCAGTGCTAATATGGTACACTGTCACTGTACTAATGACACTGGATGAGAAGGGGTTGACATCCAGAGGCAAGAAAAGGTAAAGTCTAGTTTTTAACCTGTACCAACAAGTAAGCCTATAAAAAGACTTACCTGAAGGTACAGTGAATATCTCCTAAACTTGCACCATTTAGGAGATATTCACATGGGATGCAGATGGTGCTGTCAACGACGTATGCACTCTGAAGGGAAGGCATACCTGTGCTGTACCTTTATGCTGCAGCTTCATGCCGGGGCCAGGTCTCTCGCACGCATATGCAGAAGTGACGTCATCGCAGTCCCAGCCATTCATAAAGCGAATCCTCTGCAAACCCCAAAGGAAGACTGAGTGAAAATGGAAGCACTGATGAGCCGTGACAGCTGTGCTGGAATGCTCTGTGTGCAGGTAAGTCTGTCATAATGTGTTAGTATGTGATGCATTAAAGTACATTATGACTTAAACCTGCAAGGGGCCAGTTTTTGTTTTTATTTTTGTGGCGGTTTACTAGCGCTTTAACTGTGTGCCTAACACGTGTAAGAGATTTGGCTGTTTTTTCTCCCTGCCTTGCTCTTTTTGCCTTTTGTCTTGAGCTGAAAGTTAGTGGAGGACACATGCAGATCTAAAACCCTGCAGGGTACTTGTAAACCAAGAAAAGATTTAGTTGCATGTTGAATAAAGGTTAAATAATCTAAGGATCAGGATAATAGGAAAAGCACTAATACTAATAGCGCATTGACTTTTGTGCATTTTGTAGTATTAACAAATAAACATTCTAAATGAATAAATTATTTTTTTTGTTGCATATAATTTGAAAAAAGACCATTTTAGTTTTGAAGAAATGTGAGAAAAGCAAGTTTTGTATAAAAAGACCTGTATTTGCAGAGAGACAGATTGAAAAAGGAATGAAAGAGGGACTGGCAGGATCACCAGGTATTTCGCACAAGGAAAGCTATACAAAGAGAACAGGATACTTTTTAAATCAAGCACTTGGTACATCATACACATATCAGGATATGGATATGTTGGGGTAACATGCACTTTGACCACATCCTTACCATGCTATAGACGAATGACGGCTACAGTGCGGTTGTCCAGTTCTGGGAGGGCGCCATGTGACGTCCTCCCAGAACGCGTCCCCAGCGGCACGCACCCGGCGATCTCCGTGATCGCTGTGTCCTACGGACACAGCTGATCACGAAATGAGGTAAAAGGCCAATCACAGTGGCCTTTTACCACGTGATCAGCTGTGTCCAATGACACTACAGATCACCAAGTAAATACAGTTGCCGATTATTGGCAGTACTTTCCTCATGCTGTCAAAGCGTGAGGAAAATACTGCCCATAACCAGCAACTATCACAGAGCAGATCGGCACTGATCATCAGGGCACTGATGATTAGTGACCTGCAGTACCACCCATCAGTGCTGCCCAGCAGTTGCGCCCATCAGTGAGTGCTGTCAGTCAGCGCTGCCCATCAGTTCCCATCATTACGGCATATCAGTGCAGCATCATAAGTGCCTCCTCATCAATGCCCACCAGTGCCGCTCATCAGTACCACCTCATCAGTGCAGCCTATCAGTGCCCATCAGTGCTGCCTATCGGTGCCACCTCATCAGTGCCCATAATTGCTGCCTATCAGTGCCCATCATTGCTGCCTATCAGTGCCCATCAGTGCTGCCTATCACTGCAACCTCATCAACGCACATCAGTGAAGAAGAAAATTACCTTCTTGCAAAATTTTATAATAGAAACAAAGAAAAACTTTTTTTTTTTCAAATTTTTAGCATTTTTTGTTTATAGCACAAAAAATAAAACACCCAGTGGCAATTAAATACCACCAAAAGGAATCTCTATTTGTGTGGAAAAAATGATAAAAATTTCTTATGAGTACAGTGTTGCATGACCGTGCAATTGTCATTCAAAGTGTGATAGCGCTGAAAGCTGAAAATTGGCCTGGGTATGAAGGGGGTAAAAGTGCCCAGTAGGCAAGTGGTTAACCATGTCTGTCCCATGAAGATTAGTTTTTCTTTTTTTCTTGCTTAAGATATCACAAGTTCGAAATCCAAACAATAAATACAGTACTGTGAAGGATGAAGTTAACATAAAAAAAGAGGACTCATGCCCAGTCTTTCAGCTAATGCCAACTAAGAACACATCTGATGAGGTTTCCTGCAAGCGGGTAGAGTTTGCTCCTGGATCCTGTCGTCTAATGAAAGTCATTTTCAGAGAAAAGCCTTCGGACTGTGCCCATCAACAGACTCACATTATTTGCCAGGTATTTGCATTATTGCCAGAATTCACCTACATGCTTTAATTTTAGTAGCAATGGCTGCTTGAATCTCTTTCCATGTACCTCAAATGATTTTTTTTTTACCAAGGCTCTATAAAGTCATCCTCATATTATACACACAGGCAGCTGCTTGACAAAGCTTGTAGCATTGTACAGGGTTGATTTACTAAGGCTCCTTGCACACTAGCATTTTTTTAAAGGACAAGTTCACCTTTGGGAACATGTTACCCACACGGCCACGTGATTCATTCATGGACTTCCATGAATGAATGAACTTCAAGTCCCAGCAATCTTAGCGGCTGTGAGTGCGTAGTTTTCAAATGAACTATCACGGTGCATTGAAGACCTGCATGGCATCAGTGATATACTGATCCCTGGAGAAATGCTTTACAGGATCCTGTAGACAAAAATAATAATTGCACATTTTTCTACCTACAAAAAAATGTGCATTTATTATTTTTGTCTAAAAGGTGAACGTATCCTTTAAGCTCCTAGAAGCTATTATCAGCATATTTTTTTATTCTTCTAGAAGTTAAATAGGGTTATCCTATGTGTCCATGCACACTACTTTAGGCTATAAGCATTTTGTTGAACAGTGTTTAAGAGCAGAAAAAAAATTGTTTTTGTTGAGTTTTTTTAAGCGTTTTTCCAGCAGATAAAAAATGCTAAACTCTCCTAAACGCTACTAAAACGCTCTTAACAGCTTTTTTTTCTAGCTTTTTTCTACATGTACTGCAAAAACACAAAAAAACTGCTAACACTCCTAAACACTACTTAAAAATGCTATTATCAGCATTTTTTATCTAGCATTTTGTGAGCTTAACAAAAACGCTAGTGTGCATGGACTGGAGAGTGAAAAATCTGGTGGAGCTCTGCATAGAAACCAACCAACTTCCAGGTTTTTTTGTCAAAGCTTTACTGAACAAGCTGAAGTTAGAAGCGGATTGGTTACCATGCACAGCTGCAGCAGATTTTGCACTCTCCAGTTTTAGTAAATCAACCCCAAACTGCTCATCTACTGTGGCCCCAGTCCACAGTTCAATTGCCCACACTGCACAGCACAAGCACAACTAGGCAGCATCTGCATGTCCAAGTGAACTCCGCGTGCACACAAGCTGGGAGACAGCAAAAGGCATTCATCTGTTTCTGTAGGCCAATCACCATGTGAGCATTGACATCATTAATGTGGGTGCTACAATTAATGTGGGGTGCTACTGCATTCATATCCTTGCAGCCAATAGGAAAGCTATGATCATGAAGCGCTCCTGGTCCAGGGACTCAGTGTCAAGTTACTTCCTAAAGCGGGTATGCAACAATTAAATTGGGGACAAATTCAGTGATGCTTTGCATGCAAAGTCAGTCTCCTAAAATTGGGGTCTGTCCCAGAAATCTCTGATATCCTAACAGAGCCATAATGATGGTTTTGGATTTGATACCACTTGAAAGCGGACCCCCAGGAACAAACGTTTTCATTTAAACATATTCCTCAATTGACACAAAGTATATATCCTCCTAGATTGTAAGCTCCAAGGATCAGGGCCCTCCTATCCCTCTTGTATTGAACTGTATTGTTGCTGTATTGTCTCCCGTTATATTGTAAAGCGCTGAGCAAACTGTTGGCGCTATATAAATCCTTTATAATAATAATAAAGCGAAACTGTGTGCATCGAATTTCTTTGTAAACACAGATATTACCTTGTAAACATTAGAACTGTTCTGTACAGCCTGTACAGGTGAGTCCTGGGAAGAACCCATAAATGTTTAACCACTACTGGCAGGCTGCACTACAGGGGGCATACAAGACCAGTCACTGTACAAAAGGAGAGAGAGTAGCAGGGACTGGTCTTTATTACAGGACACTCCCACACAATGGCAGAGGTTGTTTCATACTGGGTTACTGCACAGATATGGAATAACTACACACACAAAAAAAAACAGATTAAATTATGGCTCGTTAGACTGTGGGGTTGATTTACTGAAGGCAAATATACTGTGCCCTGCAAGTGCAGTTGCTCCATAGATTAGTAAATGGGGTACCATTTACTAAAGAATACCTAATCATATGTGTAGCACTATCCTCTTAGGATGTAAAATAAAGATCAGGAGGCTGCTATCCCCTGGCTATACACCTTAATACGTTGCAAACATAAAGAGAAAATGGTGTTTCGCTTCCATACACAGTACCTAAATACACTCAAATGGCATAATTAATGCATGAATATAAAATCTCAAATAAATTCTAATATAAGAAATATACACATCAAAAAAGGACAATATCATGTGATAATATGCAAAAATATATCAATATATAAAGGAGAAATAAAATCAAACACTAAAGAAAATGGTGAGACAATGTACATGCATCCCTTAAAAAAGGGGAAAAAAGTGACATAAATCACAAATAGAAAAAGTGATAAATAAATGGTATAAATTATGCCTGCAAATGTGCCGTGACAAAAAACTCACAACTGCCGTGAATAATATCTAAAGAAATATATGGTGAGGCTGTCAGGATAAAAACCCGACTCAAGACAAGACTTTCGGATCACACAAAGTCCTTCCACATAAATGTGTTTCAAGATTGTGATGAGTGACCAAAATGAACAATTATAACTCGAGATCAAATCCCTAATTGGGATTTATTTGTGTTAACACAAACACATAAAAAGTGCCACAAAATCTATATCACAATGTGCTCCAAAATACATAAAAAAACTCTACTAAACCACGAAATGCAACAAATAATGTGCCACCAAAAAAATATGACAACAATAAACAGCAAATGTCCCCATGTGAAATATTCAAGCAGCTGAATAAAGTGAAAAATTCCACGGTAATACAGGTGTAAAAAACTGGGATCCGTCACTGGCTGGATTGCCCCCTGACCTTCATGTAGCGACTCCAAGGGGCCAATAAGCCTTCAAAATATAAGATACAGCAATACGGCCAATCAGCAGGTACAAATCTGGTTTAGCAATAGTGGTGGTATCCCCCTTGTGGAACAATACTGTAGATATGACCAATCCTGATATCAAAGTTTCTTTTAAGCTCAGCCAACTCACATATATATTGGAAAGAATAAGAGAAATCCTCCCATAGCGTAAAACTGTATGTTTATTTTGAATATCATAAACCAGCAAAATGCTCAATCACATTTCCATTGTAAAATACAAGCTTACACAGCCTGATGTGTAAAATGCTGGGTGTACTCTCTGGGTGTACCAAAATGGCGCCCACACCGGAAGTGACGTCACATCTCCATAATCGTCCTAAATTTTGCTGTTCGCTACACATGCAAGGAATTTTTTTTAAAAAAAAGCATTATTGTTTGCACATGATAGGCTGATAGAAATCAGCAGGGCTTTCCCTCCTTTCAGAGCTTCCCCTCAGATCTAGAGCAACTGCACTTGCAGTGCAAAGACTAATTGCCTTAATAAATCAACCCCTGTGCTGTTTTCAGCCCAGATTTCCGGTTTATTCACAATAGTGAGGCTACAGGGGAGTGTGAATATTGCACAGGGGGAATGTGGGAAATAGGCCTGAATACAAGTAACAAAATAATCTGGTATAGCATTGTATCCATCTATGAAATAAAGGAAACCGCTCATAGGAAAAACACTGAGGCTGCTTCCTTCTAGAAATGCTAGTTGACTGGCTGTGCTTGTAACTTTCTTGATTTAGTAGCTTTAGTAGCTCTTGAGCAACTAACCTGGAACAAGTATACAGAGTTTTGACTTTACACCAACTTTACTGATCTGCATGTTTGTTCTTTTGAATTAGTTAACTTGCACTAGGGGGTGGTGTGGTGGGTGATTCGGTGTACCACATGGTTCCTTTTTTTTTTTTTTATAAACTTTATGTTAAGTGTACAAAACGTACACTTCATTCATGGTGCTGTACAGCAGCGCAATGCGCTGTGCTGCTGTACAGTGCCATGCAATTCTGTAAAATGTGCTACAATATAATGCAGCATATCTGCACTTTACTGGCTGCATTGCAGTGTGAATGGGAAGCACAGAAAAATGTCACCGAACACTGTGAGAAAAGAGCCTCTGAGCCACTAAAACTTTCAGAGGGAGGTCAGCAACCCAGACATATTTCTTTCAGGGTAGGTGTCTTTTTTAAAATTAGTCAATTTAATATCTTTCTTTTTAATGCCGCCATATTCCTCTTACTGATATAACAGAATTAAAAATTCTAATCACACAAATTTTCCAGCTTTCTAGATAATGTATGATAATTTTTGCACAAAATAGCTTTCAGAACAATAAAGAGAAACAGTATTAAAGTCAGTAGTAAAACAATAGTGGTGCTTAGTGATAACCAGGAAAATGAGCCAATATTGGATCTTTTGCTGTAATCCACTCTGTACAATAAAGTGTCCTTATTAATGCGTGCCTGGAGCAGCATGATATACAGCTTTGAATATGCTGGTAATCTAGATTAATAAATGTAATATTTAGAGGTTTATCTAGCATATGACAATACAGGTTAGGCAGACAGGCCTAGTTTCCTGTAATAAACCAGGCATGTAACTATGGAGTTGATTTACTAAAACTGTGCAAAATCTTGTGCAGGTGTGCATGGTAGCCAATCAGCTTCTAACCTCAGCTTGTCCAATTAAGCTTTGACAAAAAAAAACTGGAAGCTGATTGATTTCTATGCAGAGCTGCAACAGATTTTGCACTCTAGTTTTAGTAAATAGACCCCTATGTGTCATAGCTCCCCACAGCAAAGGCATTAACCATTAAGGGACCTCTGCCTCTTTATCATCCATCTCAAAGTAATCCTTCTAGATATACTGAATCTTATTTTCCTTCTTTGTAATATAAGTTCACAAACTATATGCACGATTATTTTTCCCAGATGTATTTTCCAAATATATTGCTACCTGCTTACATCACTTTGTAGCCAGACAGGATCAGTGCTGCTGGCCCCATAGTAGTTGCATGCCTTTCTATGGCTTTGGCATTGCCATTGTCACAAGAAACATTTTTATTAGTGTACCCATTGAAGCCAATTTGACAGATGCTGCTTATTTTCCATTCACATTCAATCTCCTCCTCCATACGAAGAATACATTTCTCTAGTCGTGTTTTTCAGAAAATATGCATATTATGTAAAAAGTAGTAAGATATACACATTTTATTGAAAAACATTTATTTAAATTGTATATATTCACTGTTCATTTTGCTTACTTTTATTTTAAACACATCTGCTTAGGTCTCCAATCCAAAGGAAAAACATGTATTTTGTCATCATGATATCTGCAAAAGGTTCTCATACGTAGCCATCGGAATATACATGTCTGACCTAGGAAAGTACAGATGGCACAGGCTAAACTCCACTGAAGAACTTGAAATATTCATTAATTTGGAGTTGCTTACAGATTACAACCCCCACTATCCAAACAATGGGTATTGTATAATTCAATGTGTAACCAATGCTGGAAGATATGTATCACAGCTTCTTATCTTACCACCCGTGTTGCATGCCAACAGTAAACAAATGAGAACAACTTACAGCAAAAGGTTGCTATTAAATGTTAATATTTTGTTACTGGATTCTCTCTCCAGGCACCATTTCTATAGATCTTTGCCAAAAACTATACAAGAATTTAGAAATCTGAATGAAAGGCATTTCAAAGCCGGACATGTGTTTGATTTTGAACTCTTTCAAGGGATTAGGAGCCAAACATTGGAATCCTTACAAGCACTTTTTGAAGGGATCAAACATTTTCATACCTTGTCTGATGCTTTCAGTGTGCCTCATAAGACTGTAGATTTAAATGAAACCCTTGGTTGTTTTAAAGCCTATGGCTATGAGACACTGTACGTGGAAGACTTATGTTGGCTTTTTGAATGGGGTCTTGTTAAGGAACAGGGAGCCATGAATCTGAGCGCACCCTACCCAGAGAGAGTAAAGATGTTTAATGAAGCTCTCCATAGGGCGGGGATTGACCGAGTGGATGTTACATATAGTAGCTGTTTAGTTCTTAAGGAGAACAAAGTGAAAAACAACTTTCATGGTCCAAAGTCTATATGCTACAATGGCATTCATCAGCACACCTATCTTCTACAGTATGTAAAATACTTTATAAATCGTTTTGCCAGTTTAAATAGGCCTACATTTACTTTTATGATGCTGGACACAGCCCATGAGGACACAGGCATCAGAATAAAGCAAATTGATGAGGACCTAGCTAAATATGTATCTTTTCTTGCAGGTCAAGCAAATACTGTATCCTTTATTCTTTCAGATCATGGTAATACATACGGCCATTTTCTTTCTGCATCACCTGAATCTTATGTGGAAATTTTTCATCCTTCCTTGTTTATGATTGTACCAGACTTTGCATCCAAAATCATCGGCGATACAAAAATGAAGGCATTGCATATAAACCAGAGAAGATTAGTAAGCCTCATAGATGTACATTATACTTTAAAAGGACTCCTTCCTAATAATAAAGAGTTTGATGGAAATATTTCAAAGTACAGTGTAAACAATGATGGACTTTTAAGCCCAGTATCTCAATTTAGAAAATGCAGTGACATACCAAGATTGCACCCAAACCTGTGTATCTGCCAGGGCTCCTACAGAACAGAAAATAACTCCTCCTATTATTCTTTATTTGCAGAGTTTGCATTAAACTGTATTAATAAACGCATTGCTGAACAGCAGAAAAACAACAAAGGATCTTGTTTAGCACTTGTTGCCACCAGATTTGGCAATGTAAAAATCAGCATGGACAATGGTAGTACCATGATTGTATTAGACATTTATGTGAAATCATCATATAGTGAGCAGTATGATGAAGATAAAATTACAGTGACTATGTTTTTAGATTCTACACCCCAGAGAGAGGGAATACTTTTCCTGGGTTACCACCGACTGACACCTTTCAGTACATACCAGTCATGTGCAGACCCTTCTGTTGATCTGGATATATGCATTTGCGAAAGATATCAAGCACTTGGAAGAAAGACTAAACAATTATATATTGTGCCTGAAACTGTTCTGTGGACTAAAACTTACAAGACTATGGTTCATAAACCTTGTCTCTTTCTGAATACACGGAACTATAGTGCAGGTGTAGCGCTGTATATTTCCAATTCTTGTGCAGATAGGAAATATGATATCTTATTTAATTTCCTCAGTAAAAACCTGTTTTCCTCTGGCAAGATGCCTGTTAAAGAAACTGTTGGCCCAGTAATGGAAAGATTGCTTGTGGTTGGTATTAGAAAAAAAGAGAGTTTGCCATGGAGATACAAATATAACTTGAAATTTAAGTTAGTTCCTGCTCAGCAGTAAAGGCCCTTGGCTGATATAGCTAATTAGAGCTGGATCAGAAAACCTGTGTATATTTATGATTACCCCAAGGCCAACCAATCTAATGGAAGAAGCTTTCACCCAAGCTGTAATTTACATATATCTTATATTAGTGCCACGCATATATCTCCATATACTGTACACAATCTACTAAGTGCATCAAAAAACATGTAACTTTAACACTTGTGAATGTAATAATAACCACAACTTATAGTCCTTCATATGTGATTTTATTCATGCATATATAAAACTTTGTGCCAGACAGGTGCTTCTTTTTCCTTGTGTCCACATATATTCTTAGATGTGTTCCTCCACCAGAGACATACATATATACTCTCACCTCCTTTTATGACCAAAATTGCATAGGTCAAATAGTGCCTTCCCTTTTTAACCCGGGTAGGTATAATGTATTGTTAGCTCCGCTCTCCTCCTCACTCTGCTGTAGATGATCTTAATAAATGAATTAGAGGAAGAGTCCTCAGTATCAGGTTGCTTTGAGCTGATTATATCAACATCTTCTTAGAGTTTAGGAAGGGAGGGTTGAAGCAGTCAAATGCCCCCCAGGCACCCACCAAAGAATAGAGCCCCTTCACAAAGAATAGAGCCCCTTCAGATGTCAGGACTGTGGTCAGTAGGCAAGAGGCTAGCCTGAAGTCCCCTCCAAAAGCCCCTGTTCTGATTGGGTCTATCACAAAACCTTTAACCACTTGACCTCTGGTAGGTTTCACCCCCTTCATGACCTGGGAATTTTTTGCTATTCAGTTCTGCGCTACTTTAACTGGCAATTGCACAGTCATGAAACACTGTACACAAATGAAATTTATATTTTTTTCCACACAAATAGAGCATTTGGTGGTATTTGATCACTGCTGGGTTTTTTATTATATAAATAAAAAAAGACCAACCATTTGGGGAAAAAAAACAATATTTTCTACTGTTATAAAACATATCCAATTAAAAAATCTAATTTCTTCCTACATTTAGGCCAAAATGTGTTCCGCTACATGTCTTTGATAGAAAAAAATTCACAATAAGTGTATAATAATTGGTCTGTGTGAAAATATTAGCATCTACAAACTATGGTATGTATACTGGAATTTAAGCAGCTACAGTTAGGTCCATATATATTTGGACACAGGCACAATGTTATTTTTTTTCAGGTATTTACCAAAACATATTCAAGCTATAGTTATATAATGGGCTGAAAGTGCACACTCTCAGGTTTAATTTGAGGGTATGTTCATCCAAATTGGAGGAAGGGTTTAGGAATTACAGCTCTTAAGAGTAGCCATCCCCCCTTTTTCAAGGGACCAAAAGTAATTGAATTAAAAGCGGTTTCACGGTCAGGTGCTGGCTACTCATTTGTTATTTCTTCATCAATTAAGCAGGTAAAAGGTCTGGAGTTGATTCGAAGTGTGGTATTTGCATTTGAAATCTATTGCTGTGAACTTACATCATGCATTCAAAGGAGCTGTTCATGCAAGTGAAACAGGCCATTGTAAGGCTTCAAAAACAAAACAAATCCATCAGAGAGATAGCAGCAACATGAGGAGTGGCCAAATCAACAGTTTGGTACATTCTGAGGAAAGAACGCACTGGTGAGCTCAGCAACATAAAAAGTCATGGACGTCCACAGAAGACAACAGTGGTGGATGATCGCAGGACCCTCTCTATGGTAAAGGAAAACCCATTCACAACATCCAGACAAGTGAAGGACACTCTCCAGGAGGTGGGAGTATCATTGTGAAAGTCTACAATCAAGAGAAGACTTCACGAGAGCAAATACAGAGGGTTCACCACAAGGTCCAAACCATTCATAAGCCTGAAGAATAAAAAAGCCAAAAAACATCTAAAAAAAGCCAGAC